>NC_000076.6:13485542-13785542 GCF_000001635.26 Mus musculus
GCCATTCTGTAATCCTCTGTCGAGAATTCTTTGTTTAGCTCTGTACCCCATTTTAAAAAGGATTATTTGATTCTCTGGAGTCTAACTTCTTGACTTCCTTGTATTTATTGGATATTAACCCTCTATCAGATGTAGAGTGCTCTAGATCCTTAAACATGGAAATGCTAGGTCAGTGAGGTGGTTCAGCAGGTAAAGGCACCTGTCCCTAGCCTAATGCCCTGAGTTCACCACCTGCAACACACATAAATAAATAAACATTAAAAAAAGAAAATCAACAGAAACAAAAACAAATGCTGATAGGTTACAGGTAGATGGCAAGAGAAGCAGGTGTCACATGAAGATGTTTTAGCTTGACACTGGATTTTAAATTTCTAAGGGATTAAAAAGGATAGCAACTTGTTTTATTCAGGAACTTCTGAGACAAGACATAGCTATAATAATGATAATAACAACATAGCTATAATAATGATAATGATAATAATAAATAGCTGTGTGGCATTGGCACGTGATTTAACATGAGTTATGTGATGTGGTCAAAGCCGTGAGCATCTGCTCATTTACATGCATAGCACATTTAATCCTTCTAAGGCTGTACAAGACAGACGCCTCATAGCACTAGTTTACTGCTTAGCACTTAAGGCACAGAAAGAGGAGGCTGTCCCAAGATGCAGAGCTTACAAGCAGCTGCCTCAGGAATCTAGGCTCCAGAGCTCTGCAAGACATATCCTATCACATCTTTTCTCATTCAGAAGCTGTAGGGCAAAAGGCCAGGCTTACAGAATAGCGTATGGTGTCCTCAGAGGTCCCAGATACATCTAAGTCTTAGTCCATCATAACTGCACCAGCAAAACTCCGTGTAAATTAGTCTATAATGTGTCTCATTTCCAAAGCATTCAGAAAAAAAAATTAAGCATTCCTTTGGAACATTCATCAATAAGACACCCCAATAAAAAGATGGATTAAAGAGTTAAACACAAAGAAACCATGATGCATAATGCAATCAAATATAGATAGAAAACACTCCCCCGGAAATGAGAATTCACACAAAGAAGTAACAAGTATTTGAATTGCTTCCCTTGATAATCTTTCATTTTTATGAAATTTATTCGGAACAGCATGGCAGGTAAGCGTCATTCCCCAGACTGTGCAGTTTGCACATGACCTCACAGAGCATCAGTTTGCACCCTGCTCAGTATGAGCTATGACCCACCATGCTTTGCTGGCATGCCATACTTTTTAAAAAATTAAATTCATGAGAAAAAAAATCTTAAGTTTTCTTGTTAGATTAGCATTTTGTTTTGTTTTGTTTTTCGAGATAGGGTTTCTCTGTGTCACCCTGGTTATCTTAAAACTCACTCTGTTGGCCAGGGTGGTCTCTAACTCAGAGATCCGCCTGCTCCTGCCTGGAGTACTGGGATTAAAGGCTCTTAGCTAGATTATCCTGTAAAATAAGATCTGATGACTGAATTTTTCCTTATGTGCCTAGTAGCAAATTGTGTCCTGTGTGGGTGAACTGCATAGCCACAATCGGTCTCTTTCAGTCCTCAGGGATCTTAGCCTTATTGATTGATTGTACGAGCACTTCAGCTATCAAGAAGACAATAATTATTTCATGTTTGTAGAAAATGAACTTTGCCCCTCCACTGTCACGTCTCAGTTTCCATTTTACATTTTTTGCTGTTGTTGCTCCTGGACTCTTTCAAGAGAGTGATTCATACAAGAAAGGTACTGCTTGCACATCACTGCCACTCAGCACCTTGCTGACCGCTGTAGCTCTAAGAGCTCCTCTCAGAGTTACTGTTAGCATTTCTTCTAGGCTCTGCCCAACCGCCAGGTACATTCCTGGCTTGCTATAAAAGGACCATTTTGTCCTCTGTCTCTGTCTCTGTCTCTCTCCCTGTCTTTCTCTCGATCCTCTCTATCTGGCCTTTCTCCCTCTCTTGTCTCTTCCCCCTCCCCCTCTTCGTCTCTCTGAGAGTTCTTGACTGGCCTCTTCTTTCTCTCTCCTCTCTTTCTCTGTCTTTCTCTGTCCTCTCTCTTTCTCTGCCTCTTCTCTCTTCTCATCTGCCGCCCCTTCTCATGTCCCAAAATAAATTTCATTTTATGCTAGACCCGTCATACGGCTGATACCTCAGTGAGGAGATGTCTTAGTGTGGCCGCTAAGGCAACCCCTCCCACCATAGCACACCACATTTTAGAAACCATATAAGTCATATTATGTTAATTCTGTCAGGTGAGAAGAAGACCACTACCACAATTTTGAAGCCAAATTTGAAGCAAGATTTATTAAATACTAGCCAGGACCAAGGACACTAGAAGGTCCATACTTGGGATTCCCAGAGAATGACCACAAATCACATTAGTCTGGTATTTATAAAGGAAAAAACCCACAAGGTTACATATTTTCTGCCTTCATCCAATAAGGAACAAGCATGGATCCCAACATACTTCCTTCCTATGTACCTCCTGCCTACATATAATTAATGATATACAGCCTGTGTAGTTGGTGCAAGAAACCTTGCTTACAGAAGGGAAAGCATGAGGCTTGTTATCTTACATGAACAACAAACCTCAGCGTTCCAGGGACTTATCTGACCCTGGGCAAGTGGGGCTGATAGGTTAGAAACATTTTTGATTTATAGATCTCTTAAGCACAGTAATTAAAACTTAAAACATAACTTTAGGCCTCACAAGTACACAAAGGTAAGGGTGTTAGAACCCAGTCTATGAATAAAGCTATGTGAGGAGATTTCTGAGACCTTGTGAGAAATCTCCAAGTAAACAAGACAAGAGTTTTGTAATGGCTCCCTCCATAGCTTGGGTGATTCTTGGATTGTGTTTTTGTGCTCTTCCTAGGGATAATAACAGGAGTGGGTTTCACTTCAGATTACCCATCATCTTACCCATCGTTAATCAGAATGATGTTTCCAACCATTAGTTATCCTGGCTGTGTAAGCCCATATGACCTACCCTCATGACTGTTTGCAGCCTAAACTTATGTGACTTTGCCTTTGTGACTGTATACAACTTGAACTCCACTGAACTAATCCTGCTTAGCCTCCAGACATAAATTGTCTGATGCCCTGAATAAAGCTGACTGTTGCAAGAGACTTTAGTCTGACTCATTTTTAGGCTCTGCTCTCCCAGGTTCATGCTGCCAAATATAGCAGTAACATTAAGTTTTTTTTTTCCTTCCTGTTTGTCGTCGTCTTCGTCCTCTTCCTCTTCCTATTGTTTTTTCTTGAGATCAGATATTAAACAGTCCAGACTTGAACTCACTATGCAACCAAGACTGGCCTTGAACTCTTGGTTTTCTTGCTTCTACCTTCTAATGCTCAGACTACACACAGGATTATCATGTCATTTTCCTTCTCCATCCAATAATGAATTTTTTTGAGCCAGAATTTTCAGGGGAAAATGCTAATAATAAACAGTTTTTTCCTTATTATATTGAAATGCCTCTGGAATTTCACTATTAAGTATGCAGCTGGCTCTTGGTTTGATATAATTATTGCTGACTACCTTTGGAATAACATGTTGTACTTTTTTTTAAAGAGGCATTATGCCAGGATTCTCTAGATGGTAATAAGAACGACATTGAAATGTTCGACCTCATGTAGGAAGAACATTAACATTCCCACATATTCAACTTGACAGCAGTGAAACTCTCTTCAGTATCTTTCCTTGTATTGTGGGCAGTATTTTTTAACAGTTTTTTTTTTTTTTTTTTTGGTTTTCCCTTGGTTGATAGCTTCTCTTCTCATTTTAAAACTCAAATTCATTTAATTTAATTAAATTCAATAGATTCTATCTACTTCAAAATATGTTTGTTGCATTTTGGTGGATGGACAAAACTTTGAAACTAGCATGATGAAGACAGTGAAATATCCACCCCCAAAAGATTCTTCCTGTGTCCAGCAGTGCCTCTCTCCTGACCCACAGCCCCAGGCAACCACCCATCTGCTTTTTGTCACTAAATCTTGCATTTTCTAAAATGGCCCATAAATGGCCCCACACTGTGTGGCCTCTTTGATGCTTGTCCTCTTTTACCTAGTTCTACACACTACTACTACCTTGAGAGGTTTGTGGGAGTTTGAGCTACTGAGGTATGTGTACCTCTGAAGATGCCATGGGGCCTCAAGGATGCAGCACGGATCATCACAACATCCATATATGGAGGGGTGTTGGTAAGACCATCTGTGATTGAAAGTTTTCAAAAAAAAAATGGATGAACATTCTTTTTTTGGCATTGAGTCCTTCCTCCCTGGGAAGGACAAAACAGATGCCCCGAGCCAGAGAAGGACCTGCTCCAGACCTAGCAGTGAGTCAGTGCCCTGGAATTCTGGAAGACGGCCATGTGTGTGAAGTGAAAGACCTGACTTCAGGGACAGGAGAATGTTGGCATTCGGGAACACCACCGTATATGTGACCCCTGATGATGACCCATGATGACCACTGACAATCATGGAGATCCATTCCCTTGAACATAGCAAGGACTCCTTTGGGGAAGCTACTCGAACACTGTCTTAGCCTCTCAACTATTCAGTGACTGTGAACAGTGGCCGTAATCACAGGGAAACTGCACAGGGTGATAGGTAGTGAATAAATACAAGTAAAACAAGCAAAACCAGTAGGCAAAACCAGTCCCATGGAAGCAGCAAGTGAGTGTTAGTCTTCTCTGCTCTGCCTGGGGCTTGGGGGTCTCGCAGCACTGCATGTTGTCAGCAGTTGTGACTTTGCTCCAAATTTCCTTTGTTTCCACATTATCTCACTGTTCCTAGGCTGAAAGACAGCTCTTTAAAGTCAAGAGCATCCTCTAGTTCAGAGTTAAACCTTCTGGACTTGACATACATTATCCTACGGTGGTGGTTCAAAATATATTGGTTGAATGAGTGCATTTAAGAAGCTATGATTTTAAGTCAATAAAACAAAAACAATGGGAAAACCCTGCTATATTTTAGCATATGTTTAAAAACTATTTTTGTGTGAGTGTATGATGTGTGTTAGGGGGCTTGTGGGTGCATGCATGCAATAGTAAGTAGCACATGTATGTGTAGAGGCCAGAGCACAGCACTGGCTGTCACTTCTTGCTTTCTGCTTTGTTGAGGCAGCATCTTCTTATTTATACTGGTTCACTGCATGTCATAAGCTAGTCAGCCAGGACATTTCTAGGAGATCCTCTGACTCTGTTTCCCACTGGGATACTGAGATTACAGACCTCTGCCACCAAGTCCAGTTTCTTTGTCATTTCTGGGAATCTGAACTCAGATCCACAGACTTGCATGGCAAGCACTTCTCGCTAAGCCTTTTTCCAGGATCCTACTTTCTGCATAGCTAAAGCAATCCAGAAATCAATAAATCAGCCATAGGAGTCTAAGTTATTTGTTTGTTGGTTGGTTGGTTTTCAACAAAAGTAATAACATCTGGGAACTGCTCCTTCCCTCTGCTTTATATTGGTAGCTATCATCAGAAAAAGATTGTAACAAATAGTACATTTCTGCAACAACATTTTGCTTCGCTGGTTGATGTAGACCTACCTGGTGCTTGAGTTTTAGGGGTTTTGTTTAATTTTGTTTTACTCTCCATGGATAAAAGTAATACTTGAGGAAATTAGGAAGGCAAAATAGACAGAGAATGTCCCCCACCCCCCCAACTGATGGTGTATGGGAGCCTTAGTCTCTCCTATGTGGCCCCTCAAGCAGCTGAGGGTGAAACAATAACTCAGACTTTACTGACCTTAGAATGAATGAAAATGGCGTTTCTTTTGTTGTTGTTTTGCTGTTACACAGTCCAGGCTCCCAGATCAAGTGCTAGAATTACATACATACACCACCAGGAAAGCGTGCACCAAGTTCCTCCTGATAATTTCTTAATATGTCTATACCTGTGCGTGAAGGGGGCTGTGTGACGAAGACAAAGAATGGTAGCCTCTAAGTGCAAACCCTGAGTCATTGTAGTCCTTTATGTCACACACGCACCCACATCCTGTCCCAGGAAGTTCTTCATGTAATTATGGGAAGGGGGTCTCCAGCTTACTACCAACCTGGAGAGCAGAGGGTCACTTTCAAGTGGCTGTCACCTGCCCACTGCAAAGCTCCTCCATTTACTTTTAGCACCATGTCACCTCAAGACAGCGCTGTATAACTCAGTGTTACATGGCTTTTGGTCATAAGATAAAAATGTCACAACAATATCTTCTCAGAATGTCCACAGGACAGGACCATCTTACTCCACTAAACAGCCCTCAGAGCTCCTAATGATCCAGCTCCTCGGTCTGCCTCTCCAGGAAGCTATTAAAGGTTTATTTAATATCCCACGCCATTCTTGTTTACAGAAATGTCATTGATTTGACTCTATCCCTCTTCCCAACAATTTTCCCTGTTCAAATCTCTACTTGCTGGTCTCACACCAGTGTCTCCTCAGAAGTTTCTTCTGTCTTCACTTTGGAAGGTTCGTGAAAAGTGGTTTTTACATCCTGGACTCTTAGTCCAGGCTGTTGGCTTAGCCCAGAACACCTTTAACCACACCCTGTCCAATTACACATCTTTAAGGCCTCAGTCAGAACTTAAATTCTTCAGGAGGTTCTTTCTGATACACAGATTCAGTTAGGGTCCCATGACATAAACTTCCAGAGCACTCTACATTTCACTGTATGAACTCCTGCTTGAGACATAATATTTTAGAAAGCAGTTTATTTCAAGTCCACTAGAGAGTAGACATGTGAGAGATAGAACTATAAATGATTTCTTCCCTTTGCCTGGTTCAGTGTCTTGCACAAAGTGAAGGCTGCAGAACTGTATTTTTATCTATCAAACCCAAAAAGTAATGGCCAAATGGTTTCATGTATGGTTTCATTCACACAACACAAGAGTTTACACAGCTTTTCTCCACCCAATCCCTTCCAACCCTCCAACACTAGGTAGGCGAGAGAGAAACCTAGAGAGGAAAGGGGGGCATAGACCTCTAATCAATGTCTGACTAGGGGCATCGAGTTCCTCAAGGGCAAGTCCAAACTTAGTTGTCAGAATATTCCCACCAGCAGTCCAGCAGCCCAGCAGCCCAGCAAACAGTGGTCCAGCAACTAGACATCAGCAATCCAGAAATAGCAAAAGCAACAAATGCAACAGCAGCAACCACCAGCAGCAGCAGCAGCAGCAGCAGGAATAGCAGCAGCAGTCACAGTCCCTCTCTGGGCTCTTATATTTATATCCTCTCAAGAAGACACAGGATTCCAAATCTGCAGCAGGCAAACATCACCTCTCGCCCAGAGCATGAGACAAATCATAGTTAGCAGATGTGGACTATCTTAAGCAGCCCCATATCCCACATCTTGGATGAAAACAAAAACATATTTACATAACATGACTCAGTTTTTAAAGAAACCATGATTCTCCTTACAGGTGAGTGCTTAAGTCTCTGTGCTTCTACCCTCATGTGTAGGACAGGAATAATAAAGGTATCTTAAGCGCAGTGCAGCTTAGCTAGCAAACACGCTTGCCACTGAAGCTGACAACCTATTTGAATCTTTGGAGCTCACATGATAGAAAGTGAGAAGTGACTCTGAAAGTTGTCCTCTGACCTCTACATGTGTGCTATGATGCACATAATATCTACCCACCCCTACATACAATAAAGGTTTTTATTATACGTGTATGAATGTTTACCTGCATGCATATATATGCATGAGGTGAATACAGTGCCTCAAAAGAGGGCATTAGATCACCCTAAAACTAGAGTTACAGATGGCTGCCATGTGGGTGCTGAGAACCACCTCTGAGTCTTCCAGAAGAGCAATAAGTGTTCTTAGCCACTGAGCCATCTTTATGGCCCAGTAAGTGTTTTTGTGAAGTACCATTTGGAATAAGTTATAAACCTTGAAGGTATCTTATGGGAATTTATTAATGAAAAAAAATCCACATGGAGCAGTGCCTATCATATTGCATGTGAAAATAGCAATGCCGGCCAGCGCCTTAAAACCCACCTCTCTCTGAAATCATGTACTTCTTATGATCACTTCGTCCAGCTGCTGCCGTCTGAATGCACTTAACCTGCCTCACATTAATATAAATATTTAATTTAATCTCAGCTTATTTTTAGAACTTATTATTTTGTGACTCTTAGTTGTTCAGGACTGTCTTATCGATCAGGCACAAAAGGCTCTGTGCCTGTACAACTTGCAGAGAACCACAGGAATGCCTTGATTTATTCTAAAATTAGAATTGAAAGAAAAAGATATGTTACATGATAGAGAATGTTTTAACACATTATTATATCCACCTGCATGTCAATATAGTGTGTGTGTATTTGTGTGTGTGCCTGTGCAATGTGTGTGTGTATGTGTATGTGTGTGTGCCTGTGCATGTGTGTGTATGTGTGCTTACATTTTGGAGTCATGTTTCTCTATAGCCCAGGCTAGCCACAAACTCACTAGTTAGCTGAGAATGACCCTGAACTCCTGCTTCTTTGTCTTGCCCTACTGTGTGCTGGATTACAAGTAGAGCCACCACATTCAGTGAATGCAGTGCTGAGGATCCAACCCTGGACTTCGTGCAGGCCAGTGAAACATTGTACCAGTTGAGCTGCACCTCAGTACTTTTTATTCTTTTGTTGCTACGGAAGAGGTAGCAGCCTGTGGAGACCAAAGTGCAAGGTACGGCACAGTCCGGAGATTCCTAACCTGCCCTCTGCTTCGGTGACTTCAGTCTTTGGTTTTCTTCTAAAGGAGGGAGGGGGGTTGTCACACAACTGTGCACCTTTGCAATGCTTTATACGCAGGTGGACTGCTCACTGAGAAGGACATTCTAGCAATAGAGTGTAGAGACAATGTCTTGTGTACAGTGTGGAAGCATCACCTGTCAATAAAAAGCTAATGGTCTACTAGCAAAAGGCAGGAAATAAGAGGTGGGAATTCCAGTCGAGAGATAGGAACTCTGGGAGATAGTGAAAGGTATGAGGAGACTTACCGCCCAGAGTCTAGACTTGGCAGAACTTAGACTAGTTTAATCAGGATAATTGAGTTATGAGCTAGCTAAAAAAGCCAAAGCTTAAGACCTAGGCAATTATCTATAAATAATTAAGTCTCGGAGTCATTATTTGGGAACTGGCAAGGGTGGAAAGGCCTGAGGTCCTTCTCATTCTTGGTTTTTATTTTTTATTTTATTTAATTTTATTTATTTATTTATCTTGGTTATTTGAGACAGGGTTTCTCTATGTAGCCTTGGTTGTCCTGGAACTCACTCTGGAGACCAGGCTGACCTCGAACTCAGAAATCCACCTGCCTTTGCCTACCAATTGCTGGGGTTAAAGGCGTGCACCACGACGCCGGGCGGTCCTTCTCATTCTTTTTGTTTTGTTTTCTTTTTTTGTTTTTTTTTTTTTTTTATTTTTAATATTTTTATTAGGTATTTTCCTCATTTACATTTCCAATGCTATCCCAAAAGTCCCCCATACCCTCCCCCCCACTTCCCTACTCATCCACTCCCACTTTTTGGCCCTGGCATTCCCCTGTACTGGGGCATATAAAGTTTGCAAGTCCAATGGGCCTCTCTTTCCAGTGATGGCCGACTAGGCCATCTTTTGATACATATGCAGCTAGAGTCAAGAGCTCCGGGGTACTGGTTAGTTCATAATGTTGTTCCACCTATAGGGTTGCAGATCCCTTTAGCTCCTTGGGTACTTTCTAGCTCCTCCATTGGGGGCCCTGTGATCCATCCAATAGCTGACTGTGAGCATCCACTTCTGTGTTTGCTAGGCCCTGGCGTAGTCTCACAAGAGAGAGCTATATCTGGGTCCTTTCAGCAAAATCTTGCTAGTGTGTGCAATGGTGTCAGCGTTCGGAAGCTGATTATCGGATGGATCCCTGGATATGGCAGTCTCTAGATGGCCCATCCTTTTGTCACAGCTCCAAACTTTGTCTCTGTAACTCCTTCCATGGGTGTTTTGTTCCCAATTCTAAGAAGGGGCAAAGTGTCCACACTGTGGTCTTCATTCTTCTTGAGTTTCATGCGTTTAGCAAATTGTATCTTATATCTTGGGTATCCTAAGTTTCTGGACTAATATCCACTTATCAGTGAGTACATATTGTGTGAGTTCCCTTGTGATAAAGTTGCAAAGCTTCTGCAAGGCAAAAGACACTGTCAATAAGACAAAAAGACCACCAACGGATTGGGAAAGGATCTTTACCTATCCTAAATCAGATAGGGGACTAATATCCAATATATATAAAGAACTCAAGAAGGTGGACTCCAGAAAATCAAATAATCCCATTAAAAAAAAATGTGGCTCAGAGCCGAGCAAAGAATTCCACCTGAGGAATACCGAATGGCAGAGAAGCACCTGAAAAAATGATCAACATCCTTAATTATCAGGGAAATGCAAATCAAAACAACCCTGAGATTCCACCTCACACCAGTCAGAATGGCTAAGATCAAAAATTCAGGTGACAGCAGATGCTGGCGAGGGTGTGGAGAAAGAGGAACACTCCTCCATTGTTGGTGGGATTGCAAGCTTGTACAACCACTCTGGAAATCAGTCTGGCGGTTCCTCAGAAAATTGGACATAGTACTACCGGAGGATCCAGCAATACCTCTCCTGGGCATATATCCAGAAGATGTCCCAACCGGTAAGAAGGACACATGCTCCACTATGTTCATAGCAGCCTTATTTATAATAGCCAGAAGCTGGAAAGAACCCAGATGCCCCTCAACAGAGGAATGGATACAGGAGAGAGAGAAATGTACACAAAGAGAGAGAGAGAGAGACAAAGAGACAGAAAGACAGAGAGACAGAGAAACACGCATACACATATACATACAGAGTGGGGGCAGGTGTGTGTGCGCTGACGTCAGCTGTCATTTCTTCCACTGCCCACTTCAGAGCAGTTCTGGGAAGTGCTGATACTGGCTGGTGGCTGCCATCCAGATCACAAACACAATTCCAGAATGGATCTTGCAGAGCTTCACTCTAATATCAGTTTCACCCTCAGCCAACTGGTGACATCTCCAAGGATGGTAATGGGCACTGCTTCCTCTTGGCAGCAACAAAAATTATCAAGAACTACCCCTCATCCACCAACCTCCAACCTATCCTGCCCAGTTCCCCTGCCTACCCACAGTTGTCAACAGGTTGTGCTGAGTGACTTATCTGTTGACAGAGGGACAAAGCCCTCACATTTCTTCCATCTGGCATCTCGAGGTGATATCTGCCAAACAAGGTCACATCAGGACTCCTTAGCTGTGTTCCCTACTAATATCCAATGCTCTTGCCCCCCCCCCTCTTTTTTTTAATGAGCATGCATCATACCTGGAGAATCTGATGTTTTCAGATTTTTGTGATCCTCTTTGGCATCTGCAAGGGCGGAGTAGAAGCTTCAATGAACCTTGGTCCTCTGTTCAGTGAGCAGAGGCTCTAAGCACAAAGACTAGCTTGGTAAAGCATTAGCCCTCAAAAGATGAAACGGAGTCTACAGCGGGTGGGCTGCAGTGGAAATTTCTGGATGTGTCACATGATGCAGACTCACATGGTGGTGTTTTGCTGAGGCGAGACCCATGTTTGAAGAGAATATAAATAGGTCTCAACAGACAGTGATGGCACACTTGAATACCTAGCCTTGCAATGGAGGTAAGCAAGATTAAGTCTGGAGTGCTGGAGAGCCCATAGGGTTGTCATCGGTCTCCCTGATCTTCACTTCATTGGAGAGGCGCGGCAGAGAACTTTTTCTGGTGTCCCAGCTGGTTCTGCTCATTCTTGCTGACTCAGGACCACATTCCAAACATATCACAGATTTCATTCTTCTGTCATTTAGCAGACACACACACCCCAACTAGAACCTCTTCCTCTTTTTCATTTCCAATACAATTTGATGTTCCTTATAAACTTAGGCTTCTAGTTCCCAACCTGCTATTTTAGGGCTTCCCTGCATCTTCAAGGGCACTAAGTAAGGGCTGTGATATTTTTAGTATTTCCTATTGAGTATGATTTTAGGATAAGATTGTATGTACTAATTCAATATTTATTTGCATTCATATAAAATTATATAAATGGCCTAATATATCATATATCATGTATATGTGATATAATATATAAGGTATGATATATATGATAGTATATTTATTATATATGATGATATGAAATAAATAATATAAAGGGCATTTTAGGAGCTCAGGTCTGATGGTCAGATTTAACTTGAAATACTACAGTAATTTAAACATGCTAATCACCAGAAGGTAAGATACTTTGTTGCACGGGGTTCACCTGGTATAGCACTGTCACCATAATTGGACCTCACCCAGCATATGACACAAAATTGAAGGGTATTTTGTATTCACTGAACAGACCCTTGCTTAGGGAAAAAATAAGATGCAGGTCTGTTGCTCTGCTCAGCTAAGCCTTTGTGATCAGCAGCCCCTGAAAGATTAGATTGTGTTGGGGATTTAAGACTGGTCTGTCATTAGTTTGAATGAAACTGGGACCAATACAGTGGTAGTTCATGGCTCATCAGAGTTTTTGAACCTAACTGTGATGGTTAACATTGATTTTCAACTTGATAGTATCTAGAGTCACCTAGGAGACAAACCTCAGAGCAGGTCTGTGGGTTGGCCGTCCTCGAGGTGGGTGTCTGAGTTGCTTTTCTATCACCATGATAAACCACTATGGCCAAGGCAGCTTATAAAAGAAAGCATTTAATCTTGGACTCATTATTCCAGAAGACGACTATGCTGGAGAGTTTTATGTCAACTTAAGAGAAACTAAAGTCATCATTCAAGAAAATGTCTCCATAAGATCAGGTCATAGCAGGCAAGACTTCCAGTGGAGGAACTGTGATGCCAACCCAGTCATAAAGCCTTTGACCTACAATTTTTTTTTCCTGCCTACAAGGTGTCCAGGGGTAAAGGTAGTGCAAGAATTGTGGGAGTGGCCAACCAATGACTGGGGTGTCTCATGTCTATCCCTGATACTGCCAGGAGGGCCGGGAACCAGAGGCTGGAGAGCCCAGAGACCTAGGTAGAAAATGATTCCTAATGATTCTCTGCCATACTGAGATTATTGCCTGCGCCAATTATCATCAGATAGGCTTCACCTAGCAACTGATGGAAGCAGATGCAGAGACCCACAGCCAAACTTTAGGTGGACTTGGGGGAATCTTGCTGAAGAGGGGAGAAAGGACTATAGGAGCCAGAGAGTTCAAGGACACCACAAGAAAGCCCACAGAATCAACCAACCTCGGCTCAGAGGGGCTTACAAAGACTGAACCAGCAACCAGGGATCCTGCACAGGACTGACTTCAGATCTTTCCTCCGAAACTTGCTTTTTGGTTATGGTGTTTCATCACATTGACAGTAGCCCCTTCTAAAACAGTGGCCACAGGGGCAGAAAGCAGGACGGGCAGGCAGACAGGCAAGCAGACAGGCAGGCAGGCAGACAGCAATGGAGCCATAGCTAAGAACTTACATCTGACCCATAAGCAGAGAAAGAGAAAGCTAACTAGGAATGGCATGGGCCTTTGAAACCTCAAAGCCCACCCCTCCCCAGTGACACATCTCCTCCAATAAGGTCTCATTTCCTGAGACATCTCAAGCAGTTTCACTGACGGTGGACTAAGCATTCAAACATTTGACCCAATGGGGGCTATTCTTCAAAACACTGCAGTGAGAAACCTGTGGTAATTGTGAGTGGTACCATACAGTAGGTTGAGGTCTGAGAGAAAAATTAAAAGGAGATAATGAACTGAGCATTAATGGCTGTCCACTTGCTGGCTGAGGATACAGTGTTTCCAGGAGCCATGCCCCTGCCACCTCCTTTACTCCCACAACAGACACACTGTGACATTAAGTCAAAGGAAACCTTTCTTTCTGTAAGTTGCTTCTGCCAGGTCTCTTATGGTGGTGCTGGGGTCCTGGTGAGACACATGTGGGGAGACAGTGGCTTCTGTTGCTCCTAGCTGTGCAGAAGAGGGAACCACAAGCAACAGTTACTTAGTGTCACTTCCGTCTTGGTTCATTCAGCAAGGAGAACTGCAGTACACTGACAACTCCAGAAAACACATTGTAAGTGTTGCTCTGTGCCAGGCTCTGCTGCCCTGAAAAGCATGGCACCCAGGAAGAGATTGTAAGTGTTCTTAAGGAACTCACAGTCTAAGGCGATTGGGATCTCTAGCCAGCCAACTCTGAAACCACCTGTGGACTCCTGTGTTAGTGGTTAGGATACGGTGTCCTATGGAGGCACTTGGGAGGAAGTGGGATGTTATTGGGGGAGGGGTGGTTATGGCACAGAGCATCCTGGAGGAGGTGGCATTTGAAATGTACCACAAAAGGATAAGGGTTTTGCCAAAGCGGAAGCAGTAGAGATTCCGGCTTTAGGCCAATGGCATTTAAATAACTTTAGGATACAGTTCCTGAAGATGTAACTTTGATGATTATTCTAAGTGACTGGCTCCTTTTCTTTAAGTCTACCTGAAGGTTCCTCTCTCTCTGTCTCTCTGTCTCTCTCTGTCTCTCTGTCTCTCTCTGTCTCTCTGTCTCTGTCTCCGTCTCTCTCTCTCTCTCTCTCTCTCTCTCTCTCTCTCTCTCTCTCACACACACACACACACAGCTCTAGGACATTTATTACTGAACTACGGCTCCCAGATCGTACTTTCATTCCCTCCCTCCTTTCCTCCCTCCAACCCTCCTTCCTCTCCTTTTTTTCCTTCCTGATTTTTGAGACAGCGTCTCATGTAGCTCTCTATGTAGTCGAAGATGACCTTGAACTCTGATTCTCCTGTTTCTGTTTCCACACTGCTGTGTTGACCACTACTCTGGTTTTATTGCATTCTAGGCAAGCACTCAGCCACCCCAGCAGGTTCCCAAACCCTCCTTCTATACAAACTTCTTAAACATTCATTCAACTAAGATTGCCTTATTTCCTAACGCAGTTTCTCAGAAAAGTTTGTTCCACCAACAACCAAAGTCAGAAATAACAAGAGCCTGAGTAGAAATGTAAAATCTTGGACCCGAACCCAGATTGGCTGAACCCAAACTTTGGGATTTCATCGGCTACAAATTCGAGGATGGCAGAGGCAGACCCAAAGGCTGAGAGCCATGGGAGCTTCCTCAAAAGCCCTGAGCAGCCCACGAAGTTCCTGTCTCAGGCTCCAGTCCCACGGTAGGGCAGACAGCTCTGACACATAAAGCCACCAGGGCCTGGTGGTCGAGGTGACCTCTTGAGAGTTTTCTGTTAGGAGTCCTTGGGGAGGGAGGTCGTGGGTCAAAGACCATCCTTTAGGTTTTTGTCTCACAGCAGACAAACCGGGCGTCTTGGCTAAGTAGATCAGATCTGACTGGGAAACAGAGCCAAGGGCTGTTAAAAATGAGGAGGGTGGGCAAAAACTGACTTCCTTGGTTGTGCACCTGAGTAATGCAACCTTCTTGGGGTCCTTAAGTAACCAGAGCTCATTAAAACTCCTGGCCACTCCCTACTCCAGATCACAGTAGTCATCTGACCAAACCGGTCTGGGTCAGGTGACAGGAGCAGGGTACACTTAGCAGAAGCCGGAAGGCCAGCGCTAGGCAGCTTCTGCGGCTGACAGAGAAGGTTCCCGGCTTCCCTGGTGACTGGCGGTTCCCCCGAGGATCCCAGGCTGGCGCGCATGCGCCTGGGGTTCCTGATGCTTCTGCCGCTGCTGCTGCTGCCGCTCCTGAGGCCTTGGGGGGTCACGAGAGCCCTTAGCTATGACCCCACTTGGGAATCTCTGGACAGACGCCCGCTGCCAGCCTGGTTCGACCAGGCCAAGTTCGGCATCTTTATCCACTGGGGAGTGTTCTCCGTGCCCAGCTTTGGTAGTGAATGGTTCTGGTAAGTGCATACCTTTGCCCAAAGGGCTCGGGCACGGACGCGGGCGCGCGCGCGCGCGGGCGCACACACACACACACACACACACACACACACACACTCACACTGGGCTTTATGTCACCCCAGACAGTGGCAGTCTCTGTCTCTCTCTGTCTCTGTCTGTCTCTGTCTCTGTCTGTCTCTGTCTCTGTCTGTCTCTCTCTCTCTGTCTCTCTCTCTCTGTCTCTCTGTCTCTCTCTCTCTCTCTCTCTCTCTCTCTCTCTCTCACACACACACACACACACACACACACACACACACAAACTCACACCGGAGTTCTTAGGCACTCTGCAGGTGGGCCTCCCTATAGCAGTGGCAATGCCTGCGTGATTGAGGGAGTACCAGTCCCAGAATTTGAAGAATTTTCAAAAGGGCTGGTGAAATTTCTCACTGGTTAAGGGCCCATACTGCTTGTGATTTGTATATGCTCGGCCCAGGGAGTGGCACTATTAGAAAGTGTGGCCGTGTTAGAATAGGTGTGTCACTGTGGGTGTGGGATTTAAGACCCTCATCCTAGCTACCTGGAAGCCAGTATTCTGCTAGCAGCCTTCAGATGAAGATGTAGAGCTCTCAGCTCCTCCTGTACCATGCAATGCTTTCTACCTTGATGATAATGAACAGAACCTCTGAACCTGTAAGCCAGCCCCAATTAAATGTTGTCCTTATAAGAGCTGCCCTGGTCATGATGTCTGTTCACAGCAGTAAGACTCTTAACTAAGACACTGCTCTTGTAGAGGACCTTAGTCTGACTCCTCACACCCGCCCTGGGAGGCTCACAACCATCTGGTCATTCTGGTTCCGGGGGGGGGGGTTCGTGCTCCCAAAGCCCCCCCCTCACATGCACACGCCTACACACACGCACACATGTAATTAAAAAGAAAATCAGAAAATTTACAATAAATGCTTCCTGGTTCAGCTATGACGTGAAGATCCTTGAATGCTAAAGCATCAAAAACCCAAAGCAGAGCAAAGGGGCAATAATAGAGATATATTACCCCACAGTATCTTCATAGTCACATGACGGTAGACAGGCAACACAAACTTGTTCACTCTTTAACTATCGCTAACCTGAAAGCCAGCTTCTCTCTTCACTAGGAGATCCCATTATCTGTCTGATCCACCAGCCAGCATGGGTTGCGGTGAGGGATGTTTCTGAAGTAGGCATGTGACTTTGGGTCTGATAGACGACAAGCTGCTTGCTGCCTGTGAGGGCTTTGAATCTAATCTCAGGCAGGCAAAGGCCGTGCCAACTGTGGGAACTGCCCGGCCCTTGGAAATGTTTCTCCCTATCTACCCAAAATGTTTTCTGTTACTGACTAGGACCGATGCAAGTTATGTTTTAGGTATGTCGTCTTGTCTTGAAATCTTAGCCACTTAAGTTCCACAGTGAGCTAGTGTGTGAAGGCAAAGATGATATCATGACTTAAAGTGGGGAATTTGGAGAATCGGTGGCTGGGTTACAGGAGGACTACACAAAGGAAAAGACAGAGAATATGGCCAGAGATTCAGTTTGCATAAGCTGTCCTTAATGCAAACCCACCAGGACAGAGAGAAGCGGAGAGAATCTGTGCATATTCTTCATACTAGGCTGGGTAAAGCCAGGAATTACTTTAAGCATCTGTGTTTGTGTGGTCATGTGCTCTTTCTTTTTTCTGCCACAGGTGGTATTGGCAAAAGGAGAAGAAACCCCAGTTTGTGGACTTTATGAACAATAATTATGCTCCTGGTTTTAAGTATGAAGATTTTGTAGTGCTATTTACAGCCAAGTATTTTAATGCAAACCAGTGGGCAGATATTCTCCAGGCCTCTGGTGCCAAATATGTGGTCTTCACTTCTAAACATCACGAAGGTAAGTAGGGCACATAGGATATATGCTGACAAGGGCTAGAAAATGTAAGGTCGTTCTTTTGGATGGAGACATTAAAGGAAGGCCGTCCTGTGAAACCCGGTTTCTCAGAATAGCCATAGGTGGATAGTGATGTTTCCGCTTAAGTTGGAAACATTATGGATCCAGACAGCTGGTTTCACAGAATGAGAGGAAAGATGGACACAATTTCTATGTACACATTTAACCATTTATGGTGGTTTGAATATGCTTAGCCCATGAGAAGAGGCACTATTAGGTGATGTGGCCTCTCTGGAGGAAGTGTGTTCCTGCTGGGGTGGACTTTGAGGTCATATGCCCAGTGCAGAGGAGTCCCGCCTGACTGTCTTTGGATGGAGATGTAGAACTCTGGACTCCTCCTGCACCATGCCTGCCTAGAAACTGCTGTGCTTCCTGTCCTGATGATAATGGACTGAACCTCTCTCTAACCTGTAAGCCAGCCCCAATGAAATGCTTTAAGTCTTGTCTTGGTCATGGTGTCTCTTCATAGCAATGAAACCCTAATTTAGACATCATTTAAATAAATAACTAGATTTATTTAAAGCTGGTTGAAGAGAATGAGTATAGTGAGTGAGTGAGTGAGTGAGTGAGTGAGTGTGTGTATACATACATATATAGTGAGTATAGTATAGTTGCACTTTCCTTTCTGTCCATCTGTCCATCTATATACATACATATATTATATAGTGAGTATAGTATAGTTGCACTTTCCTTTCTGTCCATCTGTCCATCTGTTCTTTCTCTCTCCCTCCCTCTCCCTCTCTCTCTGTGTTGTTGTTGCTGTTTTGAGACAGCGTTTCTCTATGTAGCCCTGGCAGTCCTGGAATTCACTCTGTAGACCAGGCTGGCCTTGAACTCAGAGATTCACCTTCTCCTGCCTCCTGAGTGCTGGGATTAAAGGTGTGCGTCAGGCTCCCTTTCTGTTCTTGAATGCATTCTTTAAAATCATCATGGCATCTACGCTCATGCTGCCTTAAGCTTGACTCTCACAGTTGGCTGTGCTTTGTGCATAACTTTTAGATATGCAAGCAGTGGGTAAGTTGCTACTGATGAAAGAAGACAGAGGCCCCAAGGGAAAAGAGTTAGAGATTTACAATAATGCCCAGAAACATCAAAAGAACTTAAGGTAGCACAAAAATCCTGCATTAATAGAGTTTTCTGCTATAGCCACCCAGTGTCCATAAGACCAGAAAGCCCTGGCTAATGTTACCTCAGTTCTTAATGACCCAAGGCACGTGCTGAAATTTTCATGGACTTTATACTAGTTCTTCAGCCTCTTAGTTATCTATGTCTTCTAACATTTTATATAGGATAATGAACAACCTAGGAGCCAATTCCTGTTGAAATACAAATTATTTCCAAGTGCTTGTATAATGCTGTGTGCTGCTTGCTTTACCCTTTCAGTTGTTAGGACGGTCAATATTGGGGGACTTTAAAGAGTAAAATCCATGTTTATGGCTTTAGAGTAAGATGGGTGTCTTAGTTAGGATTTCCCTGCTGCAAAGAGACACCATGACCAAGGCAATTCTTATAAAGAAAAACATTTAATCATGGCTGGCTTACAGTTTCAGAGGTCCAGTCCATTGTCATCATGGCAGGAAACATGGCAGCATGTGGGCAGACATGATGCCAAAGAAGTGGAGAGTTCTGCATCTTGATCTGAAGGCAGCCAGAAGTAGACTCTCTTCTGCATGCAGCCAGGAGGAGGTTCTGATTCCACACTGTGTGGTGTTTCAGCACAGGAGACCTCAAAGCCCACCCCGCAGCGATGCACTTCCTCCATCAAGGCTACACCTATTCCAACAAAGCCACCCTCTTATGGTGCCACTTCACATGAGCCAAGCATATTGAAATCACCATAATGAGGGAGGTAAAATGTACTCCCTTCATTTAAATTAATTATCAAGCCACGGAAATTTACTTCTTGTCCTCATGAATATTCTGAGAATCACATTGTAGTGAAACCCATGCAAGCGATAGACCTTACCCATTGGTTCAGAAGACACATGGGAATTGCACAATCGAGTGGCGAGCATTGCTCAGTGTGATAGATGTGGAAGGTGTGCTTCTCTTACAGACCACTATTGTTGAGTGTATATTTTGCTTTAGATGCTAAGCTAACAATCAGCTGGTGGGTGTAGCCAGAAATGTGGCAGACACCATGACATTAGACTGTTCCCCAAGAACCTCAGCTTCTGAGACTGGAGACGGAGTGTACAGCTCTTACAGTCATCCTGAGAATCTGAAAACCCCCAGCCTCACATTAATTATATTCCCATTGGTTGGTCCAGATGCATGCAAGCCAGGACGCAAAGCGGGCCAAGAAACAGTTGTTTGGGGAGGCGGTGAATTGTGGGTTCATTCTGAATTGTTTTGGTGTTCTCTTGGGTTGAAGTTTATCAGCGTCAAGGTGGTAACTAGGGCTGTCTGCCGTCCCTTTCCAGGCTTTACAATGTGGGGCTCAGACCGTTCTTGGAACTGGAATGCAGTCGATGAGGGGCCAAAGAGGGACATTGTCAAGGAGCTTGAGGTGGCTGTGAGGAACAGGACTGGCTTGCACTTTGGTCTGTACTATTCTCTTTTTGAATGGTTCCATCCGCTCTTTCTGGAGGATCAGTCCAGCTCATTCCAAAAGCAGCGATTTCCCGTTTCTAAGACATTGCCTGAGCTCTATGAGTTGGTGAACAGATACCAGCCTGAAGTCCTGTGGTCAGACGGAGATGGGGGCGCGCCAGATCACTACTGGAACAGCACTGGCTTCTTAGCCTGGCTGTATAATGAAAGGTCTGTACACTTTTATGCACCTGGACTAGTCTTAAACATTCCTACTGTGTGTGTACAGCAGCATTTACATTCCTGTGGTTCCGTGCTCATTTGTGCCGTGACAGGACCAAATCGTTATAAGCCATGCATATTACCTTGGTCAGTATTTAGTAAAAATGATCAGAAATATGTCAAACACTGCCAAACTGATTGTGTAATCAATTTAACAATCCCAGGATCAAGACATGACTGGGACCATCGTCTTTAATTTGTGAGTCATAACTGCCCCTGTAGCTAGAGTCCCCTTCTCTCTACTTGAGCCACCAGACATAAGAAATTGGGGAGTGTATTTTGCATGATGACAACACTCAATTTTTTCAGAGATTTTCCAGTAGGAGGCACCAATCATAGGATGAGGACCTAAAACAATAGTGAAGGAATTCAGTCTTCAGAGAGGTTGAGGAATTTGCTCTAGGCCTAGAATTTGGAATGTGAGTTCAGACTCCAGTCATCACAGATCTATTTGGTTTTAGAAACAAAGGCTTTCTGCTTTCTTATAGTCAGGAGTAGGTAGATCTGTTTGTGGTGACATTGCCCTCTGTCTCAAGAATGCTTTCTCTTAAAGGGAAACTGTCCTTTTCATTTCAGCCCAGTTCGGAAAACAGTAGTCACCAATGATCGCTGGGGAGTCGGGTCTATCTGCAAACATGGTGGCTACTATACTTGCAGTGACCGTTACAATCCTGGCTATCTCTTGCCACACAAATGGGAAAACTGCATGACAATAGATAAGTTCTCCTGGGGCTACAGGCGGGAAGCTGAAATCAGTGATTATCTTACAATTGAAGAGTTGGTGAAGGTACAGTAAAATATGTTGTGGAACTATTATTCTGGAATATTCTTATAATGAGAGAGTTACAGGATTTTTTTTCCCTTATAGTTGGGATTGTGTAATGCCACAGACTCAAGACACTACTTTCTGTGGGTGTTTTACTATAAAATTTTATGTATATATGTGTGTGTGTGTGTGTGTGTGTGTGTATGTATGTATAATGTATTATATATGTGTAACATATTATATATTATATTTATAGATTGATTAAAGTTTATATTTCAAAACTAGTCTTAATTTTTCTCTATTTCAATTGTATTTATTTTTATTTTATTATTTATTTAGAAACTTGTGGAAACAGTCGCATGTGGTGGAAATCTTTTGATGAATATTGGTCCCACGGGAGACGGCACCATTCCTGTCATTTTTGAGGAGCGATTAAGGCAAATGGGAACCTGGCTGAAGGTCAACGGGGAAGCTATTTATGAAACACACACTTGGAGGTCTCAGAATGACACTGTCACTCCGGATGTGTGGTACGTTTTCCTGGTTAGCGAGCACTGTTTGATAGAGGAAAGCACTCAGTATAGAGAGAGAGCAGGATAAAAAGAGGGACTGGATTATTGCTGCATGACCGCATGTGTTCCAACTTGACTCAAATACAAAGAGAAGGAATAAGAATTGTCATGTTATTGAACATAATGTTTATCAAATTCTGCTTAAATAGTGCCTAGATATCCCCTAGTCGTAGGCACTATTTAGCTAAACTACCAGTTACAAAATTGAAAGGCATTTAGGTAACTGAAGATTATCAAGTAGTTAATGTAGAATGGACTCGTGTTTCGACACTAGTAAATTTCCTAGTCTTGGCAATATCATATTCCACCAAATTGGCAAGCAAGAGGTCCCTAAGGGCAAAGTAAACAGTAAATAAGCTAGCCAGGAGAAGATTCCGAGAAAATGGTAAAATAAAAGTAATGTCTGCTCCTGCAGAGACAGACTGTGATGGAAAGATTTGCATGACGGTGGAGAAACACCAGAAATGATACTTAATGTCACATTAAGGAACTGCAGGTGAAATGCAAATAAAAACCACAGCCAGAAGTCATCTCATGTCCTTTAGCATAACTACCCTTTAAAAAAGGGCAGCTGATGATCTTGGAGAGATTGGAATTTCTATACACTCCAGTGTAATGAGAATCTGAAATCTCAGCAGCTGTGATGGACAGTGTGCCAGTCCCTCAAAACATTAAAACAGAATTATCCCGCCTCCCAGCCACTCCACCTCCGAGGATATATGCATAAGACTGATACCAGAAGAACTATATCCCTAGATACTTAAAGTGTCGAGCAATGGAGTCCACTTACGAATAGTTAAGCTTAAGCTGTGTGCATTGTTATATACACCGTGTATATTAGTCAGCTCTGAAAAGGAAGGTGTTGTAGTTAAAATTAGTTGGGGGTTTTACCCCACATTTGATCACTTAGTTCCCAGATAAAGGGCACAAAACCTTTATATTAAAGCACTGGAGATGGGCAGATATCAACCCTCTAAACTATTTTGTCTACTTCCCTTTCAATAACCTTGAGCTATAACTTGCCATGTTCCACCTGGGCCTCTCTTACTCCAACTGACCAGCCCTCGTGGCCAGTTCTCATGATCTCTTACCCCATGATATCTCTCCTTTTCTCCTTCTCTGCCCTCCACTTGGTCTCTTCTCAGACCCCCGGGCCCCAGCCCTCTTTTCTGCCCAGCTACAGGCTGTAGGACAAGGACCTCCTTGTCCCTGAGGTAACCAGATCTCGGGGCCCAATTACAGTACATACAGCATTACAGTACATAGCAACAGAACAAACCTCAACAAGAAGGAAATGCTACAACACAAAAAATTTTCAGGAATTCATTTGAAATGAAGTGACTTAGTCACAAAGAGACAAATATTATTGATGAGGTACCTAGAGTATTCAAAATCACAGAGACAGGAGCGGGGTGTGGGGTAGAGAATGGGACTTGATTACGGGGTGTAGTGATCTGTCACTACAATGAATTCCTCATGTGTCCCTTATTCCTTCCCTTTCTTACACTCACTTGCAGGAGACTGCCACAGCTAAGTGTGGTACACCAGCAGTCACATCTGTACAATGTCTAATTAGCTCACAATTGGCCTTAACCCAGCCTGCGTTTTCTCCTCCACATCCCAAGCCCTCCAGGCAAGGAGTAGCAAGCCGTTCTACTTCCTCATCTCCAGCCTCCTCCTTTCTTTCCCGTCTGCCCGCGCAGAAGCGTGTGATTTATTTTATCTTTAAAAGTTCCTCCTTGTCTCCACCCACCTTTCCATTCTCTCCGTTTATTCATAATACTACGTCTTGCAGAACAATTTGTAAACATTGTTTCTAGCTGAAGAATTCTTTATCTCTAGAATTCACTTGGTTCAGGTTTCCATGCCACCCGCCTGTACCTGATCTTTCCAGCCTCTCATTTTTCAGTGTCCAGCTTAATTCTCCACCTGAAATTTGGCGATTTTTTAACCTGCCTTTCTTCTATATTCACAACTGTCTTAGATAGGGTTTATATTGTTGTGAAGAGACACTAGGAACATGGCAATTCTTATAAAGGAAAAACATTTAACTGGGGCTGGCTTACAGTTCAGAGGTTTAGTCCATTATCATCAAGGCGGGAAGCATAGTGGCATGCAGTCAGACATGGTGCTGGAGAGGTACTGAGAGTTCTACATCCGGCTTGGCAGGCAGCAGGAGGAAAGAGACTCTGGGCCTGGCTTGAGCTTTTGAAACCCAGTGACACACTTTCTTCAACAAGGCCACACCTCCTAAGAGTACCACCACATTCCACTCCCTGGCCACCACTGGCTTGTTGCCATCTAAGCATGTAAAATTGCAGTCAGTCTAACTTCAGAAGTCCCCATACACACTCTATCAAAGTCTCAACTCGGTTTCAAAGTCTCTTCTGAGACTCATGGCAATCAAACTATAATCCCCTATAATAAGTTTGAAATAAAAAAGATCACATAGTTACAACAATAGATGGTGCAGTATTTACATTACCATTCCAGATGGAAGGAAAGGGACCATAGTGAGAAAATACTTGGCCAAAGCAAGACCAAAAGCCAGCAGGGCAAACTCCGAACTGCATCTCCATGTCTGATACCCAGGCACTCTTCCAATCTCCGATTCTTTTCAGCTTTGATGACTGCATCACACTTCTTTCTCTTGGCTGTCCCTAACCTGTGTTGGCAGCTTTTCTCCACAACTCTAGCGTTTCCAACATCGCGGGGTCTCTAAGGCTTCACCTTCACAGCTACACACGATGGCTTCTCTGGGCCTCCATGCAGGGACCCCCCGCCCACATGCCTGGCCCCAGCAGCTTGCCTTAACCACAGAGGGAGATTCCATAACCTCCTTTTTGCATCCTTGACTCTAAAGCCAGAATCCCCTGGCCAAAGCTGCCAAGTTCTGCTCCTGGCTAAGGCTGGACCGTGGTCCCTTTTTTCAACCGCATCTTCACCAGCTTTCTGTTTTGGATGGGGTCCTTCACTGCCTAAGCTTGGCTGTCCTAGAACTCACTCTGTAGACCATGCTGGCCTTGAATTCTGGAATCCACTGCTTTTCTAATCCAAAATTCCAAAGTCCACATTCCTCCAAACAAAAGCAGGGTCCGGCCTATCATAGCAAAACTCCAATTCCAGATGCCAACCTCTGCCTTAGTTCTTCCAACAGACCACACTTACTCCAACAAGGCCACACCTCCTAAGAGTGCCCTTTGAGCCTGTGGGAGCCATTTTCACTCAAACTATTCAAACAGCAATTCACCATCAGATCTACTGTTTTGATTTCTGAAATGAGTATAGACTCTGGCTGCCTCACCTTCTCTGTGATGGCTCCCCATTGTCCCACCCCTGGATTATTCTAGTACCTTCTTGACTAATCCTATTTCTGGCCTGTCCTTTATGTTCTATTATTACTCATTTGGGGAATCTGAACATCTTGCTGGTACAATATACACATATGCACAGCATGCATGAGTTCATCAGAGGGGCAACCTTGGGGTCTGTCTTCAGACACCTTCCACCTTTCTCTTAGCTTCTCTTATTGTAGTGAAGCCTAGAGCTTCACCCCATGGGTGGCCCCCGAGTTTCCAGGGATTCATGTTGCATGGCTGAGACTAGAGGTGTACCACTGTGTTCAGATTTTGAAACACAGGCCCTCATACTTGTGAGACAAGCCCTTTACAGACTGAGCCAGATTCCAGCCCCTATAATCTCAGGAGAGCAATCAAGAAAACTGTTGATTTATTTGTGCTGTTAGCATGTCATGACATAGCCCAGGCTGATGTCATGCCTGGCTTAGGGTTCTCCTGTACACAAATTCCTCCAAGACGTCCAGTCTCAAGGGAAAAGTGAGGCCTTGGGGGGGTCTTGGCCTTAGGAAATCTGGTCCTTGCTTGTTCTGATCACCTTGGTTCTCCCTCTCCCTGCTCCCCAACTCTCC
Source organism: Mus musculus (assembly GCF_000001635.26). NCBI lineage: Eukaryota > Metazoa > Chordata > Mammalia > Rodentia > Muridae > Mus > Mus musculus. The sequence continues at coordinate 13,511,396 of NC_000076.6, forward strand.
TGCTGCTATGTCTGCAGGCCAAGCACACTAGTGCTCTGTGTCTTCTGTACCTGTGTCTCAGCCTGGAAGGCTTTCTTTCCCACATCTCACAGAGCATCCTGTTCTGCGGGTTTCATGGCTGCCTTCTCAGAGAGATGGTGCCTAACTCTTCTGCTCAGTGTTCAGCCCAAGGCCTAGTCTTTCTAACCTTAGTGGGCCTCGTTCTTCTGCGTGGTTTTGTTTTCTCTGTGGAGTCTTGGCTGCCCTGGAACTCTCAGAGAGCTCTCTGAGTGCTGGGATTAGATCCGTGTGCTCCCGTGCTTAGGACTTCGCATACATTCATTTGCTCATTCTTGTTTATCCCACTGGGACGTGTGCGGGTGAGGTCAGGGACTGTTTGATGCTGTATCTCTAGCCTGACGACACTGAGGACCGTTTACAGATTCCGATAAGTATTGTTGAGAAATTTCGTGAACAATGAATGGTTGTCTCTGTGTCCCCTTATGATTTTCCACTGTTCTCCTGTGTGCTGTGACTCTTGGGCTAAGTAAGAAGCTGTCTGATGTCCCAATCTTAAAACAATACAAAACAAAAACAGTTGTCACAATTTTATGTTTTCTTTTCTTTCATATTGTGATTCTGAACTTACACTTCATTTGTGTGATTGTCTACCTTTTCCGTTCTAGCCTTAGCCACATAGAAACAAGAATCGCGCTTGGCTTTCCGTTGCATCTCGAGTAGTGAGCACTCTGTCTATCTGGAAGTGGAAAGCTGTGCAGCTCCGGTTAGCTTATTTCCACACTGTTCTCAGCTCCATGGGAGCAGTTTGAGTAGAGATGTCAGCTCATGAAGCGCCTCCCCAAACTTCCTTTTAGGCAGACATGACAGCATTCCAGGAATGCCAACATTGAGGAGGCAAAGACACCGGGACTGTCTGTCCTGAGTTCAAGGCTCCCCTGAGTTACAGATTAAGGCAGGCTATGGCATGAGACAGAGCAAAAAAACAAAAAACAAAAACAAAAACACCCCAAAAAAACAAAACAGCAACCTGTTTTTAATATTGGAGGGCTGGAAAGGGAGGCACCTTTCATACCATGCAAGTGGGGGAAGTGGCTCTTTTTTATTTTACTAGTGGTGACAAGTATCTGTAAAATAATTCCAGACATGACCCATAAATACGGACAAACATGGGATATAACTTGTTACTATTCTGGGTTTTTGTTTGTTTATTTTTTCTAACCAGGTACACATCTAAACCCGAGAAGAAATTAGTCTATGCTATTTTTCTTAAATGGCCCATCTCTGGAAAGCTGTTTCTTGGACAACCCATAGGTAGTCTGGGGGAAACAGAGGTAAGAATGAATTTTATCTTGACTGTTCCTTTAAATTGATGAGTACTACACTGGGGGAGAACATAGCTTGTTTTAACGTCTAGGGGAAACCTTCAAGTAACCTCATGAACCTAGGAAAAGTTACTTTAAGGCGACTTAGACAAAGCAAGGCCAGTGGCTGGTTAGTCCCAATGTTTTGAAATTCTAAGAAAACTGACCGTGTAAGCTATGGTACCTCTACGCATAATGATGTAAAATAGCACCATTCTGTACAGTTACTGTGCCATTGAACTTCACTCTATTCACTGAAAGTGAGTTTTTCAAAGAGTGTTAATTGCCTCCCTGTTTTAGTTAGAGTTTTACTGCTGTGAACAGACACTATGACCAACTCCTATAAAAAAAAAAAAAACAACATTTAATTGGGGCTGGCTTACATGTTCTGAGGTTCAGTCCATTATCATCAAGGCATGGCAGTATCCAGGCAGGCATGGTACAGGACAAGCTGAGAGTTCTATATCTTCATGGAAGGCCGCTAGGACAAGACTGGCTTCCGGGCAGCTAGGACAAGCATCTTAGAGCCCACACCCACAGTGACACACCTACTCCAACAAGATCACACCTCCAAATAATGCCACCCCCAAGGTCAACCATTTGCAAACCATCACATTCCACCAACACCACACCAAGGACACTTCGAATCAAAGGAAGATGTCATTCTTCTGGGATTATGTAAGGCCGTCATCAGACCCAATGGAGTGCCCCGTATATATCTTGTATATATCTTGGGCCCTTTTCTAGAAGTTGATAGTGTCTTTGGAGTGAAATGTCCTGTGGTTCTCCTTTTTTGTTTCTGTATTAGTCAGGGTTCTCTAGAGTCACAGAATTTATGGGTAGTCTCTGTATAGTAAAGGAATTTGTTGATGATTTACAGTGTGTAGTCCAACTCCCCACAATGGTCACTATTAGCTGTGAATGGAAGTCTGAAGATCTAGCAGTTGTTCAGTCCCACACGCAAGCAGGCGAAGGAGAGAGAGAGGGGCTTCCTTCTTCCAATATCTTTATGTAGATCTCCAGCAGAAGGTGTAGCCCAGATTAAAGGTGTGTGCCAGCTCACCTTTAATCCCAGATGACCTTGAACTCAGAGATCTCCCTGTCTTAATCTGGATTCATAGCCACTATGCCTCACGATGTCCATGCCGAGATTCAGGTCAGAAACTTCTATCTCCCAGCCTCCAGATTAGGATCACTGGTGAGCCTCCAATTTTGGATTGTAGTTCATTCCAGACACAGTCAAGCTGACAACCAGGAATAGCCACTACAGTCTCCCTTGCACATCTTAGTTCTAACTCTGGAGGCTGACCGGGCTGAAAGATGGGTTTTAAATCCAGTGTTAAAGCACAGCCTCCAAACCTTGATATGGCACTGTTTTTATATTTTTAAGCCTATGTCTTGCTTGGCATTAACAAATACAATAATTACAACTCAGGACTTTGTGTTTTTCCATGTGATAAAGTATTATGGTTCAAATAACCCTAGAGTATGTCCAGAATTCACTTAATATGAGCAAGACCAAGACTACAGACCAATCATGGCTATCATTGGTTGAATTAATACACTACTGACCAGTGGGCATCACTGGAAAATCTGACAGTCATAGCTACCCGGGAGAAGGAAGGCGTTCCTCTGTGTGTAAGAACTGGGCAGGCCTGAACTGGCCAGATTGCTCCCAGTTATTTCCCATCTCCCATCCTCTCTTCGAGCATCACCCTGACTCTGGCATTCCATTTTCCTTTCCCAATCTGTGCACGTTTGTTCACGTCTTTCGGGTAATGTGGGAACAAGGGGAGTAAGATGTAAAATGGTGTGTGAGCGCTAAAGGTAAAAATGGAGCTCTTTTTTTTTTTAAGTACATTTTTAGAATCTCTGACTCCTTAGGAAGTGGACATCACAGTGCTCCATTAGGGAACATTTGTACATTGTTGTCCCTGTTTCCACTTACAGGTAGAACTGCTGGGCCATTGGCAGCCACTGACTTGGACATCTTCACAGCCCAGTGGCATCACCGTGGAGTTACCTCTGCTCAGCGTACATCAGATGCCCTGTAAATGGGGATGGACTCTTGTGCTAAGTAATGTGATTTAACCTGCAGCAGAAAGATGTAAGCTGCAGGTACCTCTAACTACAGGAAATGGCAGGGTTTTTTGTGTTTTGTTTTTAAAGTACCACTAAAGAAATCAGGATAAAAATGATACAAAAACTGAAATCATTAGGTAATACAGTTTCCCTTCTTGTTCTTCCTAAATTCTTTCCTAAACCACTCGTGTTACCATTTGACTATGCTTCCCTCCAAAGTCTCTTCCTGCTGAATCCATTTCACATGTAACTCACAGGTGCAAATATTTTTTTTTCAGAGAAGCTAGAAACTCCTAACCTTCTACTGAAACCTTAACACTCCACGTGGCTGTATTGGAAACAGAGCTCTTGAAATGGTCAAGATTAAACCATCATAGGGCTAGCCCTAATACCAGAGGACTTGGTGTCTTATAAGGGAGAGACAATAAAGATGCAAAACCACCGGGGAAAGCCATGCAAAGAAGACAGTTATCCGCAAGCCAAGGAGAAGAGTGCAGGAGAAACCGAATCTCTCTAACACCCTCATCTTGGACTTCTATCCTCTAGGACTGTGAGGAAATATAACTTCCTGTTGTTGAAGCCATCCAGGATGTCTTTGGTCTTCCCCATACCTCCTATCATAAATCCTCATATATAATGCAGACTATGTAATGAATTTGATTAGATATATGTGTCCAATGAATTCCGTAATTATCTTTTCATCTTAAAGACTTCCCTCATATTCATTTTCTATTTGCTTCTATTTGCTGTAGAAATTTTGAAATACAAGTCACCGCCTAGACCACTGCAATTATTTTATAATATTTTAGTATGTATTCTTCCAATTTGGGGACAGAAAGAGGTGTGAGATTGGAGGGATAGGGTTATTTGTTTTAATGAGGGCTAAAACAGGTTGTAAACCTAGTTGAAAATTGGGAAGGTGTTATTAGCTTCTTTTCTGTTCCTGTCATGAAACATAATGACCAAAGCAGTATACTGGAGGAAGAGTTTATCATGGCTTATAGTGTCAGAGGGTTATATGAGAGTCTGTCATAGTATGAAGATACAGCAGCAGATGAGCACAGCAGCTGGAGACCACCACATCTTCAACTGCTAGCATGAGGCAGAGAGTGAACTGGGTAGGGTGAGCACTATACCTGTGGTTTTCTACCTTCCTAATGCTGCAACCCTTTTTATAGTTCCTTATGTTGTGGTGAACTGCCCCCCCCCCATACAATTATTTTTGTGTGTGTAATTTTGCTACTGGTATGAATTGCAATGTAAATATTTTTGAAGATAGAGGTTTGCCAGAGGGGTCACGACCCTCAGGTTGTGAGAGCACCACTGCTCTAATCTATCAATGCCTACTGGCCCTGCGGTACACGTCCTTCAGGAAGGCTGTGTCACCCAACTCTTCCCAAATGGTGCCACCAACTGAAGACCAAGTGTTCAAATACCCGAATCTATGGAGAATTTTTCTCATCCAATCCCCCTCCCCCATCCACCCACTCCCAACCCCACACACAAATAGCCTACTAAGATCTTTGTCTAAGTTTCTTTTCTGTTGCTGTGACAAAACACTGTGAGCAAGGGAACGTATAAGAGAGAGAGTGTTTAACTGGGCTTGTGGGTACAGAAGACTGGAGCCTACAGTGGCAGAGCGAAGGTGTGGAGGTAGGCAGCTGAGCAGCTGCTGAGAGCTCACATAGTGATCCATATGCAGTAGACAGAGAAACACTAGAGAAAGCTGACAAGCCTCCTCCAGCATGCTAGCACCTCCTAATCCTTCTCAAACTTCCATCGAATGAGAAGCAAGTATTCAAACTTTAGGCAACAGGGGCCATTCTCATTCAAACTACCACTGTGTTCCTGTAAAATAAGATAAAAATAATTGTAGCAGAATTCTCCCCTAATTAATTACATAATAAGGATGACTAGAAGACAATCACGGGGCAAGTAGCAGGTGGGCCTTCCAAGTAAGAGAGAGGAAGAGGAAGGGAATGCAGGAGGAGGGCACCCAGAATCTGCCACTGGAAGATTTCTAACAGAATAGTTAATGAGTTTAGGGTGATAGATTCTGCACCCAGGAGTTGTGTTATCTGTTGATTCTAAACCAAGACAGTCTGGTGTTTTCCATTTGCTGTGACTCAACTGAGCTCTAGGGGAAAGGTACCTGCAGAGGAGCATGGGTTGGTGAGAGTGCGCCCCCAGCTAGCTTTGGACATTTGGGTGTGTTGAGCGGTTTGGCAGCACCTAGCTGCAGGGGTTGGGTGACTGGAAACTGCACCTCAGCAGCAAGCATGGCGAACCACCACATGGGGATAGCCACGGGGGCAGGGAGACTGCCTCAGCCAGTGTAGCCGGTGATAGCATGGATTGATTTTTTAATTATTACACATAAAAATAATAGTGACTCTGATACATGTTTAAAGAAAAATTGATTAAAGAACTCATTCCCAAAAGGTGTTCTCAACATGGGCAGATGTGATGATGCGCACCTATATCCATTCCCAGACTAGAGAGGCTGAGGCAAGAGGGTCACAAGCTCAGGGCCAGCATGCACTACAATAGCTACACAGACCATCTCAAACAAAACAAATATTTTTAAATGGTCATATCCTTTTTGTTATATTATGTATTCAAATTCATTGTTTTTTTTTTTTAATTATTTAAGGCCTGGCAACTGTTAGCTCATGCCTTTAATCCCAGTGCTTAGGGGGCAGAGGCAGGCATATCTGCCTATCTTTAAGTTCAAGGCCAGCCTGGTCTACAGAGCAAGTTCCAGGACAGCCAGGGCTACACAGAGAAACACTGTCTTGAAAAACCAAAACCAACCAACTAAACAAACAAACAAAAAATATATATACCTCCTAAAGTTTCTCTTCGAGGTTGGCATCTTCTAAGACATCCATTGCTGAAGACCTTGCAACTATCAAGACTTGTTCTTCTTGAGACAAGACTCACTATGTTGTCCAGACTGGACTTAAATTTTTTGGGTTCAAGCAATCTTACTGCCTATGTCTTCAAGTAGCAGGGAATACAGATGTGCCCCATCACACCTGGGTGAGAGTACCAACTACCCAAAACTATGCCAAAATATTCATGGGGAAAATATTTGTTCATCCTAAATCTCAATATTTTATTAGAGAGCCATTATGTATATATGTTGAAATGATCAACTTCTGCACCAAGAAAACACACACACACACACACACACACACACACACACACACACACACTCTCTTTTTTACATTTTTCTTTTCATTAATTATTTATTCACTTTACATCTGATCACAACCCTCCCCGTCTTGGGGCTTCTTCTCCTCACATGGTACTTCCCATCATTTCCCCTCCCATATCCTCTGAGAATGGGGAGGTCCCTCTGGGTATCACCTCATCCTGGCCCATCAAGTCACTCCAGGACTGGGTACATCCTTTCCCACTGAGACCAGACAAGGCAGTCCAGTTAGGGGAATGGGATCCTCAGGCAGGCAACAGAGTCAGGGACATTGTTGGGGGGCTTGCATGAAGACTAAGCTGTACATCTGTTATAAATGTGTGAGGGGGTGAGGGGGTGGGCCTAGGTCTGGCCCATGCTTAGTCTTTGGTTGGAGGGAAACCACAAAAATTTAAAAAGGAACAAAGCCAAACAAAAATCTAAAGCAGCGTTGTTAAGAATCTTGACACAGATATTGAGTCATCTGCTTAAGAAAGTGTTTTTAAGAGAAAAGAAAACGAGAACTGCTTAAATTCTTTACTTGATATAGTTGAAAGTAAAAGAAGATAAGATGCCTAAAGCAAATAGTATACAGGGTTTAGCTGATGAGCAGCTGTATTTATTACGGCCACATTACTGGAATTAAACACTGGACTTAAAACAATGTGAGGATACAGTTACCATGGTGAGACCCGCACAGTTGGAGCGTGAGACAGCTGGTTACATTGGGTCTGCAAATGAGGCTGTGGGGAAATGAATGTTTGGCCGACACTTGTTGTTTTTCTGTATCCCCCACCCTTCTCTCTCCTTCCTTCCTTTCCAGTCAGACCCAGACCATGGAATGATGTTACCTATCTAGTCTTTGTACCCAAGTTGTAGCTCTCCATAAATGCCCTCACAGGTGCATTCAGAGGTGGGTCCAAATCCAGTTAGATTGGAAAATTAACCATCACAGTACTTCATAACTTAACATGCAAATAAATACATTTTGTTAACCCTAACGCACTAGCCCTTGACCTCTGTTGCATGACGAAACTTGCCCTGCTACATGTGTGCTAGACATGTCTACTAATCCCAGATGGGGAAATAAGTGTTGCAGCTCTGAGGGCCAAGGGTTCCCCAAATGGAAGCATTGCAGCTCCAAAAGGTATCCTGGCAGTCAGTAGCCAAAGAATACCATGATGTCAACTGCGCAAGAAACCTCACATGAAACATTGATTGGAAAAGACACAAGTGGGTGGCTCCCTCTGTTTCAGCTAGAACCAGGGAACTAAGAAGGAATCTGGCTTATATAGGGTTTCGTGGGGGTAGAGTTTTCCAGTGTGGAGATTTCCAAGGTAGGGATTGGTGAGATTCTAAGTCCTGAGTTTTGGGCAAGCCTCAAGATTGGTGGAGTTTCAAGTTCAGGAATTGCTGGGGTTTTGAGCCCAGGGATTGGCAGGTTTTCAAGTGTCTTAAGTTTGAACCTTTACCCTACGCTCATGGCAGGCCAAAGTATGGATACTACCAAAGCCCAACTTGGTGGACTAGTGCATTTTACTGGAATTATAGGACTGTGGGTGAGAAGTTACATATAGCGGCAGAAATGATTCAAGGATAACTTCATCACCAAGGCCACCCCTTAAGGGACTCTAGCCCACTTGAGCATGTGGCTCTGGCAGGCCTTGTCCTTCTCCCGCATTCTCTCTGCCTTGCTAAAAAACTGTTAGATTTCATTCCTAAAGCTACACAAGATCTGCTCCCTTACTGTCCACTTCCTCTTCCTGAGCCTCACTATCAAGGTTCAGCTATCAAAGTATTTAAGTCCAGCAACCAAAAGCCCCCTTTGGTTCACCTAATTAATGGTCCCAGTTAAAATTAAATTATCTCATCCTAACACGGGTTTCCCCTTTACCTTTCTAAACCATCAGAGAGGTTTCTCTTTGATATTGTAAAACTCTTGACCAATGTAGTTGCTTTGCTCAGACTCTAGTCTGAAGCTTTAAACTCATTGTTCTCCTCTCGAAACTGAATTTTTGTTTATCATTCTGCTGAGTGTAATCTCAGAAGCAGCAAGCAATGACCTGCCACAGAGTAGCTGTTACAATGTCTTAAGATTTTCTCGGCCACACTTCATTACGTTAATCCCACGGGGGTGAGAATAAGACTACTACTACTACAATATTGGGTCATATTTGAAGCAAGCTTGATTTTATTGGAGTGTACCAAGAGCTGGTCAGCAACTGCCCCCTAAGTCCAATTAAAGAGAACAGCCCTGAATCCATTTCTTGGGTTCCTTTTAAGGAGTAAAATCACAAGTAGTTGTAAAGCAGGTTTACAGAAGAGAGACAATGGAACAATAAGAAAATACAGAAAAATGTCCAAAACCAACCAAACCCACCAAATGATAAGAGAGGGTCGGGAAGGGTCAGGGAGGGCCACGGGGGGTCAGGGAAGGTCGGGGAGAATCCGGGAGGGCCAGGGAGGGTCAGGAAGGGTCTGGGAGGATCAGGAAGGGTCAGGGAGGGCCAGGAAGGGCCAGGGCGATTGCTATAAAACAAGTCAAGGTCATGGGTTGGGGCGGGCAGGTCAGGCTCCAGGAAACAGACTTAAAAACAGCAACTCAGCTCTTACAGTAAGTAGAAATTTATTTCAAACAATATAGCATAATGGCTCCTGCCTTCAAAATGGAGTTTGGTAGGTTTCTCAGTTCCTTTTTGCTTTTGCTTCAGTCATATTTTTCATGACCCAAGAAGAAAACAGCCAAGGGTTGTTTTGTTTCCAATGCCTCTCCATTCCCCCTGAAGCCTTGTCAGTTGGGACTTCTCTATATTTGTCTTGGCATTCTACTTTTCTGAATTCCCACTAGATTGAGCCCTGTCTATGTATGCCATGATCTAGTGTTTCTTTAGCAGGAAGCTCCAGACTCTACCACATGCCCCCCACAAACCAGTTCTGAAGGTCTATGGACCATATGGTGCTTCTTGGTACACATTTTCCGTATGAGTGACTTAATGCCTTGCTTTGACAAAATACCTAATGAAGGCAACTTAGGAAAAGGTCTATTTGGCTCACAATTAAAGGGTTCAGCACCTCATGGTGGGGAAGGCATGTGGGCAGAAGCATGAAGCAGCTGGCCACATGTCTGGAGACTGAAAGATGAATGCTTGTTTTCCACCCATTGTATCATTTCTATTCAGTCTGGGATTCCAGTCCGTGGAATGGAGCGATCCACATTCAGGGTGGATCTTCTCGCTATAGCACTCAAGACCAAAGATGCATCTTGGCAATTGCAATCTAGCTGACAATGAAAATTAGCCACCACAGGAGCTTTGAGAGAGGCACATTATAAGATGTACTGCCAATAACTAGACTACATAACAAAAATGTATGAACATCTAAATTCAAATCTATTTAGGGTATATTTTGCTTCCATGTGAAATGTACTATATTTGTGTCTATGAATAGTATAAGGATTCAAAAAACCACTAAAGCATATTATGAAGATCATCCGTGGTATAGAAGACAAGAATTATCAGGATAATTAAAAATCAGTATCAGGTAACAGTTTTGGTCCTACAATTAATCTTCTCCTTAGAGTTGTCTTGTTTGAATTTCAGTCAGTTTTTACACTTAATATCTTAATATTGAAGGCAAACCAAACTAGATTACTTGGTTGAATAAAACAGACCCTGATGTTGACTTTCCCAGTCTAAATTTATGGGTTCATCTCAGTTTCTTATGAATGCCATCCAGAAGTGACAGGTCTGCTCTAAAGGTCAGCCTGTTCAAATACCTATAAACTAGGAAATACCTATAAACTAGGAGAAACATCCCTTTACTTTTGTGGAGTAAAAATCACTACTAGATAAGAATTTGCCCTCCTTATCTCCAAGCGCCCTTCTCACGTTTACACACCTATAATAAGTCTATTTATTATGTCTGGAAGGGGAAATGCGTAGAAGCAACAATGTACATTCAAACAATGCACTAATTAGCTAATGCTGGTTTCCTGATGACTGATGGCTAGGATAGGATAAGCAGCGGTTTCCAGTGAGGGGCACACCCTCCAGTCCCATTCCTATGTGGTGTGTGTGTACCCAAGATTAGTTAGGTGGCTGCAATGGGCTGGCTATGTCCATCTCTTGAACCTTCAAGATGTGATCTTAAAAGTGAAGTCTTTCTTAATGTGATTAAGTTTTGAAAGGGTGGACACTTACACCTGAGGAAAGGACACAGCTACATAATTAGGGTTCTACTTAAAAAAAAAACAAAAACCCTAGAATCTGAAGGTAAGCCAAGAACAAAAGGATTTCCCCAGAGCCTTCAGACAGTCCTACTGGCACCCTGGTTTTAGATTTCACAGCAGAATTTTTAAAAAAGGGTTTTTAGTGTTTTAAGCAATCCAGTTAACAGTTATTTGCTATGGCAGCCCTAGGAGTCTAACACAAATAGATTCTACCTAGATTGTGTAAGCTAATGACTAGAGAGGGCAGTTTTCCTGACAGCTACGTTGAATACCGTGGAATGACTAGATAAAAGTGTTGCCTTTAAAAAAAAAAATACATGTTGGGTCAGTGTGAATAACTCAGTACTAAAAGACAGGGAAATATACTGTAACCTCCTGGATGCTGTATGGGATTTTTACCAGAAAGACAATAGAGAATACCTCTAGGTAGACTTACAGGGTCTTCCCTGTATGACTACTGGGGAACACAGATGCACCCGGAAAAGTGAGAAAAGGCCTAGATCCTATGGGAAATACTTACTAATTAAGAATGTTTAGATTTTTAAGTTAAAATGTCTAAGGCTTTGTGATAGCCTGTTTTATAACATTTTAAAAAGATTTTTTTATTTATTAATTATATGTAAATACACTGTTGCTGTCTTCAGACACTCCAGAAGAGGGAATCAAATCTCGTTACAGATGGTTGTGAGCCACCATGTGGTTGCTGGGATTTGAACTCAGGACCTTTGGAAGAGCAGCCAGTGCTCTTAACCTTTGAGCCATCTCTCCAACCCCCTAGCCTGTTTTTATTTTTAAAGATTTATTATTATATCTAAGTACACTGTAGTTTTAAACGATTTATTTATCATTATATCTAAGTACACTGTAGCTGTCTTCAGATGCACCAGAAGAGGGCATCAGATCTCATTACAGATGGTTGTGAGCCACCATGTGGTTGCTGGGATTTGAACTCAGGACCTTCGGAAGAGCAGTTGGTGCTCTTAACCACTGAGCCATCTCTCCAGCGCCCCCCCCCCCCGCCCCCAGCCTGTTTTAAATCACTTTCTAACCAAACTGTTTCAGACAAGAGGGTTCTAGCACTGTTAGGAGCGAATCAGTAACTATTCAGCATCCTTAACTTTAAATGCATAGGTTATTTCGATGCTTTTAAATCTTGCCACCTCGTCAATGCCTGTGACTCTGCAGGTGCTGATGGATCCAGGTGATAATGTTCTATTGGACAATTTTCTTCTGACACGGTTACAACTGCATGATCTCAAAGTTTCTCTGGTTGAAATCCTGAGCATTTTTGGATGAGATGAGTGGCCTATTCCATATACATACATACATGCATACATACATACATACATACATACATCTCCTAATGTTTCAAAAGGCAATTTCTTTCTCAGTTAGAAATGACAGTATCAGTAAATCTTATCGAATGTTAAAAATAAGTGTGTCTCTTCTGACTCTTTTTTTTTTTATACACGGTTGTCTTGTTATAAACCTCAGCCAAGCTTTACAAAGGCCTTTACAATTCATTTTCTACCATCTCCTATTTAGCTATAATGTTTGATGTGGCAAGGACATAAACTATGTTGTGAGAACAATTTATTAGCAGATGTAGATAATCTATTGCTGACACGTGGTTCAGTCACTTCTGCTCTAATGCCCTTCTCAATGAAGAACCACAGGTAAGCTAGAGACAAGAGATAATTTATTTTTAATTAGTTTTTCTGAAAAAAAGAAACAAGTTATAAGAAAGCACCAACTATATACCAGTTAAAACTTTAAACTAGCAACCTCTCACAAAAAAAAAAAAAACAGCAAAAATATTACTAAAGGACAAATAAATTAATGGCTAAAAAGCATTAACTAAACAAAGCTATATTTTATTAAAATAGTTTATTGCAACAAGTTATCATACTCAAAATCAATACAAAGTTATTAAATTTATACACAAATGAATAAACTTCTGTAATTATTAATAATTGTGAGTAAGCGACATAACATTAGCCTGAAAATCTATATACAACCTTCTGAGGGTTGCTAACAAAGCTTTAGAAAATGCTGCAAATAAATATTGAAGAAACAACAGTAAAGAAAAGTTGACCATAGGGGTTCAAATGCACTGATTCCTTGGTGATAAGCCCTCTGGCACGTGTGTTCAAGCAAATCACATGTGCCTTATCAGGGTGGCCGGAGAGAATCTGGCTTGCTCTTGCTTACTTCAGAGTCCAGGAAACTTCATAGTTAGTTAAACATCCTAATTTCAGAGTCCACCACTCCTAGATCTACTTTTGAAGACATATCTTCCCTCATTCTATGTGTGAAAGGACACCACATTCCATTCCATATACGTATGGAAGTACCTAGTTGGTTTGGATCAGCTATCCAGACTTTAAGAAATCATGATTGATCCTGATGTAATTTGTGCACCAGTTAGATACACCTGATGAAGTAGACTGCTGATGAATTAAAAATACAGTAAGGTGCTAAATGAATCTACTTCATTATGAAATGAAGACTTTGCTCAAGAACAGATTTTATTAGGCATTTGGTTGCAAATTGTATAGGTGATTTATTCAGAGTACTTTTTGATGTAGATGAGTCCGCTGTAGTTTTCTGGAAAGAAAACAATCATTTCTCCAGTTGTTGGGGGGTACTAAACGCTTCGTACACGTTAGCAGCAAAGTCTTTCACCTGTTCCATCATCAGCAGATCCTGGTAACAACCATGACAGAACAGTGTGTAAGAATTTAGATGGTGTGCAATGCATCTGTCTCCAAGTTTTGTGTACTCAGGCACAAGGGAACAAGGGAACAAGGGAAGGGGTGCTTTCCTTATACTAAATCATAGGAAATACTGGTCAGTTTCTTATTTCTAGAAAATTAGCAAATAATTCTTATATATGTAGTATATGTCTATTTTATATGAACACATATACACAAACCATATGCATACACTTTATAGCAGAGGTTCTCAATCTCCTGCTAGTGAACATAAAGCTGTGGGAAGAAATCACCTTTTGTTTTAATTAACTGAAATGTCATGTTTCCTTTAAGTAGGACCACAGGCTCAAACTGCGTCAGTACTAAATGGGAAAGGGAAATTTGTCTTCAAATTCTTTTTCAAATTCTTAGGACAGTTGTGGAAGCTATTAGAACTTCCGTTACATCTTGTCAGTTTAGAAAGAAGAAACATTGCTATCTCCTAAATTTTCTTTTAAATGTATTTTGAGAACTATAAAGTGTTTTCCCTTAAAATGATGGGAAGTGAACTCATGAGGCCCCAGGGAGCAGGAAGTTCTGGTAGGGTGAGGGGGTGGGGGTGGGGACATCCTCATTGGAGACTGGGGTGGGTGGGGGAGGTATGGGATGTGGAACAGTCAGAGGGTGGACAGGGAAGGGATAAAATCTAGAGTGTAAAAAAAGATTAAATAAAAAATTTAAAAGTGTGTGTGTGTTTTCCTGTCTGTGCCTGTTCTCCTGAGGCTGCTTCTGCACTTCTGCACTACAGCTGCAATGCACCTCAGGCATCCACAGCCCTCCGACAAGTGTAAACTGACTCCAGTACTTAGATGCTAAGGTGTGTTTGCTTGGTGTTGGCACAGGTCTTGGTGTAGCCCACACTGGCTGTGGCTCCCGCCTCAGCCTGAGTGCCAGGGAGCACTGAGTGCATCGTCACACCTGGCTGTTGCTTACATTATTTTATTGTGTAAATGAAAAATACATAAATGTCTTAAGCTTAGAGGTTTTTCCATAACTAAAACCCAAAGCACAAGCAGGGCCCAGTGAAATGGCGATGGACACAGAGGAGTGTCCGGCTGTCTCCATCTGAACTATTCACACAAGTAAATAAACAAAAACCCACATTTACCATTGAATGGAACCCCCGACAAGCCCCTGCACCCCTTTACTAAATCAAGCTGATGGCTCCTAACTCCTTGTTCTTTTGTGGGCATGGAGCTGCCTGCTACATTCCTGGGTTTAGATATTCAGTCTGCGTCTACACCTCACTAGTTCTGTTGCAAGTGCTCTGCCACCATTTACACTGTGGACTGAGTTACCAGACTTGGCCCTCACATGAGTGATTTTCCTGTTTTTTTTTTTTTTTTTTCATTGTCTCTGTAGTTTTCTCAAGTCAAAAAACACAGTTTGATGCTACATGGGGAAAACAAAAACATGAACATCAAGATAGTTATGTCCCTAAATTCAGGGACAGTACTATGATTTTATCTTTACTTATTATCTTTCAATTGATCCTGTGTGAGTTTGAGCTTTCTATTTCCATAGGTATCAAATAAACTTTCCCCTCATTTTCTTGGACTCCTGAGGTCATGTCTGTAAATCCTAATGAAGCACCAACCGAAAGCACGTTACCTGAGCAGTTGGGATAAATCTCTGAAGATGAACATCAAAGACATTCCGGCCTCCACTACCACGGATCCATTTGCTGTTTAGTAAAGCCTATGGGTCCTTATTTAAAATCACGACTACAAATGCAGACAATAAAACTTACCATTTTGTTTTGATTATCAGTTATATGGGTTTGAATCAAAATACAATGTACGAAATTACTTAAGCCTTCAAACTGTGGCTGCTGTATATTATACGTTGTTGTAGTCTCATGAATTTGTTAAAATGGATGTTTCTGGGTCATGCTAGAGATGTTGGCAGAAGCAGAAAAACTGTGTAAGGCTTACAGCTCAGTGACATGCCAGCAGCCTTCATTACTGGTTCTTCTGTAGTGTGAATGGCCAGCTCTTAGGTTTGGAAGGTGTGACCAGGGAGCACAGGGCAGAGCCGCCTGGGTTTAAAGGACAGGCTAATGACTCACAGATACAGGAGCCCCTATCATTGCTCTGTGCTGCCCTAGGAGGATACATTACATTGTTGCAGACAACGACACCAGGGAGTTGTCATGTGGACATGGAGGACTTAGACTCTGCAGAACAAATCACTACAGCAGTTTGCTACTGACCCATACCGTAAAACCTTTTAAACTTACAGTACACTTCTCAAGTTAACACTGACTAAAAAAAAATACACAGATTCAAAGTTATCCTTTGAATAAAATGCTTTCCAGAATGAATTCCAGAGGAAAGAAGCAATGGAGCTATAATAGTTTGGTTTAGTGAGCAGACTGTTGAGGCACTATTAGCAGCTATTTTATTAGTTATGGAAACATCTTGCTTACCATATATTTTAAATTTATTTTCAAACTATGAAGAACTGCATTGTTAATGCAAAGTATGATGCTCCAAAATGTGGCCAATCCCCAGGACATCCTCACGACTAACTAGAGTCGGACAGCAGGGGAAAGGTTTTACTATGCATTTGCTGTCAAGCACAGCTACTCTTGTGGGCAAGCTACCCCTCGGAATATGGTTACAAGCTCTATTTCAAATGAATGATGGCAGCAGGGAGTGTACTGTCATTTTGGAAACAACCATGAACACAGCGTGTTTTTAGCACACCCAAGCTTCTCACTTACCTGCACAAAATGACTAGGTGTCTCACTGCAAACTGAATGGATCTGCCCGTTCACTATGGGAATTATCTTAGCTAAAGGCAGGCTGACACTGGACAGACTGAAAACAAATTACCACAGCAGTTATTTTCTGAAATTATACACAGGCATTTAACATGTTAATTATAACAGTATATACATATCATTGAAGAATGCTTATAAAAGTATATTAATAGAAAACCAAAATATAAGTTCCCCATCTAAAAATAACAACTATAGTTGGTTTTGTGTATATTTTCTTCTGGCAATTTTTATATATTTTTATATTTTATTATTCTTTTTCAACTTAAAGCCCTATCATATTTTTGTCATAAGAACCTTTAAAGCTTTCTACGTCTCTGTCTGCTGTTTTCAATAATTAGGTGGTCGTTCATACGTGCAATCACACTATCCACCAGTTTCCTAGAGCCAGCACTCACATTCTTGCCCGTTTTTTCAATATTTATTTGAGTTATCTGTGTAAACAGAGTTCCGGGTCAAAGGGTACATGTGTAATGTCTTCAGTAACCATGTCAGCTGCCTCTGGTCTCCCTACCATGTGAGAAGTCCTGCCGCAGTGCCTCTCCCACACCCCACACTCTTGTCCTAGGTCCACATGACAGGCAAACGCATGGTAAGTCTTTACTCCTGTGAACTGTCAGTCATTATCTGACCAGGTTAACTTTACTATCACATGACAACATTATACCAACAGAGCTGCCTTCCAGTCTCCTGTGGGCTTTCAGTAGTATTTTGATAATTTCTATAGATTGATGTTAGGTGAAGAATTTAATCAGTTTAAAGTTCAAACAATATTTTTCCAGTTAAAAATGATCTTACATTTTGAAAAAATATAGTTAACAGAAAATTATGAGTCATTTATCACCTTATTTCTTGTCTGTCTTAAAAATAAATATAAGAAAATTCAATGGTGCTCCTAAATTTTGCTCTTCAAGACTGGTCATTTCCAAGTCTTTTTACATTCATCAGAATAAGCAAAAGTACATCTGAACATCCCAACAGAGACAACCATATTTCTGTTTCTAAATTTAATAAAAACCATCCTGTTTCATCAATAAGCATATTTGCTTTTGATTTCAATTTTTATTATATCAATTTTTATTTACAGTAAGATGCAACAAATTTCTTATTCTATGCCTTTTCAAAAGTAAGTATGACTTTTGTCCTGCCAACATTTTTATTATTTATTTACTGTGCATGTGTGTGTGTGTGTGTGTGTGTGTGTGTGTGTACAAGGGAAGGTAAGAGTACTGGAGGAATCAATTCTTTCTTCACACCTTGTAGGTTTCAAGAATTGAACTTGGGGCAGCAGGCGCCTTTACCTACAGAGCCATCCTGCAGGCATTGTTTTATTAACTATTATTGTTAAGTTTACGATAATAGTTTTCCTAACACTTAGTCCTTCTTTCATTTTTGATATTATTCCTGTTAGTAATAATGTTGAATTATAACTAAAATTCTATATTCTGATGTCAGTCAGGTTATTGTCCATTCAGCCTTCCTTGCCTTTAGACCTAAGTTAGCTTTTTTTTACTCTCATCACTTGAAAAATCTTAAGGTTATTTATGCTCTAAGGTGGGAGGTGGAGAGATGGCTCAGAGGTTAAAAGCACTGACTGCTCCTGCAGAGGACTAGGGTACAGTTCCCAGCACCATATCAGGCAGCTCACAGCCATGTGGACCTCCAGTTCTTGAGGTTCTAATGCGCTTTTCTGGCCTCCTCAAGCACTAGCACATGTAAGGCATATAGTAACACATATGCAAACGTAATTTTAAAGAATTAATTTGGAAACTAAAACAAATGTTTAAAAATGAAAAGAATGACAGGTTGTAACATAAACAGATACTTGATCTCACACACTAAGCTGCACTCCAACCACAGCAGCTCTTGACCAGCCGCCTGCTGAACGCCTACAGCATCATCTCCCCCTCCTGCACGACCAGCACTTGCTACATTCAACTGGAGCTTCGTGTTTCAGTTACATTTGGAGTCTCCCCTTAGTGGCCTTGTGTTCTTTTACTTCTCTCAGCACACACTACATGCTTCCCATCTATGGTTTCCTATTTCATATCTACAGTCAACTTCATCCTTCAGCACTTTTATTAACACTTCCCTCATGTTGTATGTCATCGCTGTTATACAACATGGTATGGAGGTTGTAGACATCATAGCTATTTAAGAAAATGAACCAAACGCTAGTGAGATAGCTCAGCAAAAAAAGCCCAAACAACCCAAGTTTGATTCCCAATACCCACCTTACCAGAAAGATGCCCCCCATGCAGGTGCACAGACATATGTGCATGTTCACACAAATTAATACAATTATAAAAATTATTTTTTAAAGCAGGGTCTTTCTATGTAGCCCTGGCTGGCCTAGGACTATTGCAATTCTGGACCCAACTATTGCAATTCTTTACCTCACCTGGGGGAATAACTGGTACTTTGACAAGTACAGGTTTTACTGGAAATTCATTAATTGGAGTATCTTGGCTACAGAGAGTATATAAGATTAGCTGAAATCTATTTTTAAGGGTAGGTATAAATTGTTTTAAGAGTAAACCTTACTACTCTGAGCACTCCAAACATTCAACGTTAAGGGCAAATTACCCTTTCCCACATAATAAAGAAGGGTCCCCAAGAACCAGCCAAAAAATACCTTGCTAGGCCTAGGCTAACAATTACTTTAGATATCCCCTAAAGCTAACTCCCAACAACAAAGGCCCATTATGTAGTAACAGAGCTGACAAGCATTACTAATAATTGAACCAACTAGGTATTCTCAATTCTATAATGACATAAAATGAATATAGTTAAGCCTTTCTGAAAATAATTATTGGAATATAAATAAAATATAACTATAAGAAAATAACTCATTTAACAAGAATCTACAAGAGTGTCTGGTTATTGCTATGGTCAGACCATTGAATATTAATTCAGGTCAATAATGACTACCTTTTCGGCTTTTTATTCTAAGGAATTAAAGAAAAATGGATTTTGACTTAATAAAATAGTAGTTTCTAGATGCAAACACTTCACTGTAGTAGCAAAAGTATGGGGAGAAAATGCAAATTTGATTATTAAATTCAGAAGGAACTTTTGTCAATAAAGTAGTCATTGGGTTAGAGGAGTTTAGTTTGCTGAAACTCAGGGTGCAGTTTATCACCTAAGATTTGTTTTTTTATAAAAAAAAAAAGTTACTTATTTTTATTTTATGTATGTTTGTGTTTTGCCTGCATACATGTCTGTCTATGTGAGGGTATTGGATCCCCTGGAACCGGAGTTGCAAACAGTTGTGAGCTGCCATGTGGGGCTGGGAACGGAACTCGGGTCCTCTGGAAGAACAGCTAGTGTTCTCAACCTCTGAGCCACCTTTCTAGCTCCCTAAGATTTCTTTTTATCTGGCATAACAATATAAACATATCCAAAGCATCACATTTTAAGAGCATATGTCCATATTACAATGTTTTACATTCCAAGTTACCTGTTTATGGAGTTACCATGCTGTAGGTCCTGCTCAGTGGGTCGAAAGAATTCGGCCATGTTGTCTAGAAGCCGACTGAAGCCTCTGTTTAGACAGGTATTCAAAACTGTACTAAAATCTGGACTAGATAAAAAAAGAAGTATAACACTTTTTAGATTCCTAGTGGGCAAAATGAATAAACAAAACACCCCCTCATAACTATGTGATTGCTTTTGAGAATCATTAACATTTCTAGTCATAATCCAGTTTTCATAACATGAAAACTGTCTAAATTTATCAGTTTTTCAAAATTCAGCATAAAAATCAGTTGTATTGTTTAGCCTAACATCATGAGACTACTCATTAGATTTGTTTCATATTAATATGCATTTTATACAATATATTTTAAAAATGTCAGCTGGCAAGAACACAAACAAATCTAGCCAGTATAGAAACCAGCATGGAGGGTCCACAAAGACTAAAAGTAGACCCATTGTGTGATGTGGCTATGCCCTCCTGAGTGTTTATCCAAAGGGTCCTAGTCAGCGTGCCACACAGGCACCTGCACACACATGTTTACTGCAGCACTATTTACAATGGCTCAGTCATACAACCAAGCCGAGGTGTGCATCAACAGAGGGATGGAAGAATAGTACAGACAGTGTGGTGTATAGACAAAGGAGTGATGTTTGGAGGACGATGGATAAAACTAGAGCTAATCATACTAAGTAAATGAAGCCAGTCTTCGGAAGAAAAATACATTTTCATTCGTGGATCCTACACTTTATATACACACATAAACTAGTGTATAGAGAAGCTGTCTAGGGAAACGAGTAGGACTATTGGTTGGGAGAGGGGTGACAAGGGAGAGAGAGTATCAAGAAACAGGGAACATGGATAGGAGAGGCCAGCAAGGAATGTGGGATATACTAGAAGTACACAACTGCTTCCTTCTACTTTAGATAGGAAATCTTACCTAAAGGAGGGGAAGAGATCAAAAATTTAATTTTCAGATAATATATTAAACATTTGCTCAGGAAATACTAGAAAATAGTCTTATTTACATCGAAAATACAGGCACCATTTATATGCACTCTACATACCTTTCCAGCATGTCTCTTGTCTCATTGAGAAGTTTAATAGTGGTGATATCTCTGTGAGAAAGCCCATAGGCCTGTAAAATCAAAAATCTACACTTCAGAGGTGCAAATATTACAAAGTCATGAATGAAGTAATCACATTAAAGACTCAAGCATTTGGCAAACTTGATTATCTCTGCTTTGTCAACCAAAAATTAAAACCTGCCAAATGAAAAACTACGTACATATAAAGGTTTATGTAAACATGGAGTCAGCATTTAAAACATGAATCGAAGAATACTTTGTAAAGCTTACTTTATTTGGTCTGTTTTGGATGTTTCTGGCATCCATAAACACAAGTAGCAGATGTTAAGACTAACAAGGGACAGAATGCTGGCTCAGTAGATCAGTGATCTTGCACCACAAGCCTGCAGAATGGGTGTGAATTGCTAGCGCTCCTGTGAAAATCCAGGTAAGGCTCCCCACGCCTCTAAGCCAAGCACTGAGGGCAGAGGCAAGTGCGTCTCACAACTGCTGGCCAGCAGGCCTAGCCAGAACACTGGGTTCCAGCTTCAGTGAAAGCCTATCTCAGTGCAGTCCAGTTCAGAGCAACAGTGGAAGACACACCTGCTCTGGTCTACACATGTTTGTATACCACCTACACGCTTACATGGATGCACCACACGCTTATCCTACACACCCAGCACAGACCAGCTCACACTTCTTCAAATACTGAGACATTAGGATGTGTGAGGTTTCTTGTTTTTCTTTCCCATCCCTTTCTTTTTATTCTAACTATCGTGAGGTTCCTTGTTTCGTCCTAAGTGTCATGTCTCAGTCCTCGATCCTCTCCCCACTCTCCATCTAATCCTGTACATCCTTTTTATTTTGTACCACTGTTGAATTCTAAAATTTGGAAATTGTTTTATGGGTTTAGACTTTTTGTTTGATTGTTTGTTTGTTTTTCAAGACAGGGTTTCTCTGTGTAGCCCTGGCTGTCTTGGAACTCACTCTGTAGACCAGGCTGGTGGTGGCGCACGCCTTTAATCCCAGCACTCAGGAGGCAGAGGCAGGCGGATTTCTGGGTTTAGACTTTTTAAATTCTCTTGTTGCATTTCACTGAGATACTACTTTATAATAATTTGCTAATTTCTTTCATAAATTTCTCTCTTCTGTTTGAAAAGAGGTCTCCCTATGGAGCCCAAGCTGGCCTAAAACTTAGTGATCTTCCTGCCTCCTGAGTGCACAACAGGCTGGCTCTTTCATTAATTTTGTCCCACCTATTATTCTCCTTACACTCATAAAACTCCCTTGATGGGTCACAACTTTTCTTTCCTTTCCTTCCCTCCTTCCATTGTTTTTTTTTTTCTTTTTTGCTTGCTTAATCATGTAGTCTCTCTCAGCACCCAAACAGGTCATCATTCAAGTCTCCAGGCAAAGAGAAAACTCTTGAGCAATGATAATGAACAGTGTAGTGTACAGGGCTTCCCTGCTGAGCAAACTGTCCCAGGCTTCTCCAGCTACACGTCAGAGCTATTCTTTTCCAATGGCAAAAAATGCATTCAGCCGAACCTATAAAGGTACAAAGCTTACTAATTTAAACATTAGTTACATGACCTGAATCTATAACAAAACTCTCTGCCATTTGTATTGCTTAGTGAGAACCTTCTGCAGCAACTGCTGGGGTACACCAGGGCATAGCAGCACCAGTATTACAACAGGCCTTGCTTGCTTCTCAGTTGACTGGCTAGAGCTTCCTTCTGCTTGTCGACCTATAGATATTATTCATTCTTTTAAAGAAGGTTTTATTTTTAATCATGCATGTGTATGTGTGTGTATGACATTACATATATATTAATATTTAATGTATTAACATTAATATATATGTAACAATTAAAGAAAAAGAGGCCATGAATTTAAGTTGAATGTATTCCTAGTTTCATTAAAATTTATTTCTGCAAATGAAGTGAAAATTTTTTAACTAACTGCACAAAGCTCTTCATGATCTTGTGGCTAGTATG
Organism: Mus musculus; assembly: GCF_000001635.26. NCBI lineage: Eukaryota > Metazoa > Chordata > Mammalia > Rodentia > Muridae > Mus > Mus musculus. The sequence continues at coordinate 13,534,337 of NC_000076.6, forward strand.
GTTTTCCTCTAGGTTCTGTGTGATCTCTATAAACACTGCTAGCTACTCTAACTGAACTTGTCTCTTATGTTCCCAAAATGCAATGAACTTATAGTCTCCTCTTTATTCACACCATATATCAAAGAGCTTGAAACCTAACAATGACTCAATAAAAATCTGCTAAATACCCAAGATTATGTGCTATGATAAATTATATTACAGATTTTCTAATGTTTAGGGCTTTATTTAAATTCTTGAAGTATAAGACTCAGAAATCCATACTTCAAGCGAGAGTAACAGGCTTATGAAATATGGAGTATAAGTTAGACATTTAGAAAGGGTTATGAATTAAGTACCTGAGCTGCCAATGGTGTCTCCTCATCTGGCATCATGTACTGGCACAGTGAAGACCTGGACACATCTTTATCATTCCAAGAAGACTGATGTTGCTCAACAAGAATTCTGATTTCTTTTAGTTTTTGCTCCAAGTCCAAAAGGGACAAGGAATGTTTAAGAGAGACACTGGAAATAGAGGAGAGTGCGTCAGATAAACTGAAATGACAGTCATTCTTCCTAACACTCCCTCCCCAGGAAGCTGGCATTGACGGCCTGCACTACTTAGTCTAACCTTATGCTGCTGGACTGGAATGCACTGGGAAGCCAGCCACCAGATAAGGCCGTTACTACAGAGCCACAGTAAGCCTTCACAGAGATTTCACAAGGAAAGCCCTGTCACAATTATAGGTCTTATTAGTATAAGGGACAGGTAGGCAGATTTCTAAAGAAGTATTTTTTATATTTCTAATTTGTTTGGAAATCAGTCAATAAACAATAAAAAATGAAAAATATTCCCCAGTGTGAAAAGGCTGATAATGATCCAGTAGATTGTAACACATACGCAGGGTTGGTGTCTGCATCATATTACCCAGTTTCCCTAGGACAGTTGTGCCATTCTCTGCTTCACTCTGCAGTACTGAGGAATGAGAGACCTCAAGCATACAGAGCAAATAAATGCTCTACATATGCCCACTCCACACCTACTTTTTCTCTATTTTTAAATTTGGAGACAGAGTCCATTAATTTGATTAAGCTGGCCTTTTTTGTAAGCCCTGAACTTGGGATCCTCCTGCCTCAGCCTCAGAGTACCTGGGATGACAGAACTGTGCCACCATGAGCAGCTCTAACTTTTACTTTATCACTAGAACCAGGAAGTCAGATAAGACAGAGGACATAGCATACCTTCCTAAGATCCTTTGTACAGCTTGTTTAATGACAGTGACCAACTCTGTGAGGCCTATCAAACAAAAAGCAAAATTAAAAGGAAAACAGAGCCTTGTTCACTTAAAACCTTCCTCAATAATAGAGACGTGCTTCCAGCAGACTGGAATCTTACCGTCTCCAAGGAGGTGTTGAATACTTGATAAATACTGCTGCTGTACATCCGGAGGAGCAAGAACGGTCTGTGCAAACAGAAACAGAGTTAAAGGAGCTTTGAAAGAAAACATTCTTTAAAGTCTGTTTCTCAGAGCTGATTAATAGTTCAAAGTACTCAGAATAAGTAATATTTAGTTAAAAGTTGGACCTCTTAAAAGACAAAGACTCATGTACGCTCGTCTGTTAAACTTACAGTGCCATTTTTGCCAACTGTTGCATTATCCAGGTAAATATATCCACCAATTATGTTTAACTGGACTCGCAAAAGAACCACCAGCATACACGTGCTATATACAGCTACAATACTTCTTGTGAAACCTTCAGAGAGAAGAGAAACCCTTTGGCATTGTGACTAAAACATCAATGAATGTAAAAAATCACGACCTATTCCTTTGACTATTTTTTAATAAGTTAACTTTAGCAAATATAACAGTAAATAGATTAAGCACAAAATATACCGATTTAAAATATTTTATATTTAATGTATCTCTTTATAATATACATTTGATAATTTATGTCTCCCTCTCTCCCTCCCTCCCCCATCTTGTTTTTAAACAGGGTCTTACTCTGTAGCTAAGGTAGGTCTCAGTGTTGGGATAGCAGGCTAGTGTCATGCTTGACTAGGTAGGATTTCTCAGCTGAAGTACTACTTATAAATATGAATTGGGCAAAGCAATTCTAGGTTAGAAGCTAGAAAAGGCAAGCAATCTGGGCATGTAGCTCTGTTGGTATACGCCTGCCTAGTGTTCATGAGGTGCTGGGTCTCTCTCCGGCACGGGTGTGTGGATGGGACAAGGCAAAGCAAGGCTTGAGTATCTTTAGAACTCAGAAGTCCAGAGAGCTAGCTTAGAGCTTAGAAGGGTGGAGTATGGAAGAACTCCTGCTTTCAGGGACAGGTAAACGTGAAGGCCAGTAGAGATTTGGATGAGGTAGAGAGGATAGGGAAACAGGGAGATTTGCCTCTCCGCAGCCCAATACGGTGTTCAGCGCAGAGAAGGTGTCGAACGGCGTGGCCAGTTGAGAAAGCCCAGTAGACTCAGAAGGACAGGGACTGCTTCTGTGCCTGTGAGGACTGCTTAGGCAGAGACAAGAGCAGACACTAGGGTATAGTACCAAAGAGTGAGTAGGCGCCAAGAAATGAAGAAAGAGAATTTTGAAATAGCTGTTCACAGGGCATGTGAGAAAGGGAAACAGCTGGAAGCAAATGTGGCACACTCAGAAAGTTTAAGCTGTCTTCCAACAGGGAAGACTCAGGCATCACTTGGGAGATATGTCAGCTGAAACAGATGAAGAGATAGGAAAGCTTGCTGGTATAAAGGTTTGAGAAGTATATAAAAGGCCTAGGGATGTTTTTTGAATAAAATTTTTATTACTAATGAAATTTTGTGTAAAATATGAAATTAAAGTTGCTATTTGGGTTAGATAAAAAAATTCCTTTAATATACATTGACAATATAATACCTAACGTTTTTATACCATACCTTAAAGCAACGATATCACCACCATCACAAACAAAGTGTTGTCTAGAAAGACACTGACCTCCTTGCTTTATGAATATTTAGGTTTAAACCTGATTATTCAATGAGATAGGAAAAGAAGAGTCATGTACATACTATGATGCAAAAAGTTCCTGTTACATATAGCTCAAGGATGGGCTACAATACAGAATATTTGGACTTACTTATTATCTTTAGGTCCTCCCATATTTCCAGCTTGTTTGAAGGCCTAAAGAAAAAAAATCAGAAAACATGAAAATAATAACCTATATGTTAGTACAATTTTGAGCTAGATAAAGCTGATTTTTAAAGGTTAAAATTAAAACTCACAAATTTTAAAAACCCAAACAACATACAAATATTGAAAAACAAAGTCAACAAGATAACAAAACATTATGTAATTCTTTTAAGAGATGCTAAAACCCACCTTTACTGGGTACATTCTTCTAACCCTTTGTCCTCTTTCTGGGCACATACATAAGCATACTAAAACAGTAAATTTAGCCAGCAAGTTCCTCCCCTCTACTTATTGTCTTCTATAATCAAGTAGACCCTGTGATCACTCACAGGAATGCATGTTTGTTGCTTTGCAGTATTATTATAAACATATGAATTGACACATATATTTGATGCTCAACAAACTACAGATAATTCTCCCTCCTGCTGTTCAAATCACCATTGGAGGCTACTTAGGTTGGTTCTTAAATCTTTTTTTCCTGAGCCTTTACTCTTTAATTGTAAAGAGGAAAGTGATTCTGAGTTGTTCTAAGCCTGCTGCAGATCTGAAACTATCCATTTCTTTAAGAGTTCTGGCTCCTGGTGGTTGGAAATGCTAGAGACCACGGCCTTTGAATCTGGGTCAGGGATTGTTTCTAATCATTCTCAGTGAGGTAAGCTGGTGCTATGGTTTGGCTTACTTTTGTCTGAGAGGACTGTTTGGTGAAGGGGTGACATACTGGGAGGCAGTGAGACCTTTACCTAGCTGAAAGCTACAGGGAGGCTCTAGGTCATTAGGGACACCTCTCAGGGCATCTGGAGACCCTGGGTCATCTAGCATTATTCTTCTTGTGTCATGGCTATTAGGTGACAGCTCCCACCACTGTGCCTGGCCCACAAGGACCATCAGAGACCCAGAGCAACACATCTGCCTGATCTGGACTGGAAACTTCAAAATTACAAAACAAAATGAGCCCTTTGAAGATCTCTTACTATAAGGGAAAAATGACTAATAAGCTGTTAGGTATTTACATACACACACACACTTAAAGATAAACTATATCACAAGCATATACCAATAGTTTAATTCAAAGCAAGCTTTATAGGATTTTAATCAAATTTTGTTGATTTTACACATGTATTTTATTTGTCCACACTAGAAATCAGTGAAAACAACACAGTCATTAGTCTCCTTCATCCCTCAGTTCAAGCATGGCAGTCCTAACATAGTTATGCAATACTCAAAAGGGGCTCAGAGTTCTATGTAACAGGAATATTTATTTCACTAAGAATATTAAACTACCTTTCTGATTTAAAAACATGGGGCATAGTTTCTGTCTTTGTGGTTATACCAAGTATATTTTACTATAAATATTTGGTATCAAAAGTAAATATTTGGTATCACATTTAATGATTAATATCATTTTATAATCACATAAAATATTTACACAATTATAAAGCCGAATTGATACACCCTTGTATGTGGAATGTCATATTTCCCTATTCACGGATGATTAACATATGCCTACACTTCTGTTGTATTGCTTTATAAGCAGGTATGTATTTTTCAATATATTTAAAACTGCTCCTTAAATAAATTCAGACACACTACAGAAGTTTTATATACTAAAAAATAAAACAGCAATGTATCCAGGAGATTAGTCCATAGGGGCATTACTTATTTAAAAAACACGCTAAGGGCCAGCAAAATGGTTTACTAGGTATTAAGGCCTTCTGCAAGTTTAACGATCTTAAATTCATTCCCAGGACCAACATGGTGAAAAGAGAGAGCTAACTCCTGCAAATTATCCTGCTACTAGTACATAAATATATATATATATATTATATATATATATAATAAATACAATAAAACCAAAACCAAAAAGAAGAAGAAGAAAGAAGAAAGAAGAAGGAGAAGAAGGAGCAGCAGCAGCAGCAGCAGCAGCTGGGTGGGTGGTAATGGCAGACGCCTTTAATGATAGTGCTTGGGAGGCAGAGGCAAGTGAGTTTCAGGCTAGCCTGGTCTACAGAGCAAGTTCTAAGACAAACAAGGCTACATAGAGAAACCCTATCTTGAAAACCCTAAATAAAATAAATATATAGATAAATAAATAAATACATAAATGTAATAAAAAGCATTTTAAATGCAGTGCAGCACTGGATTGTGTGAATGCACTATGTACACACAATGCAGTACTTTCAGAGTACCCGTGTCAAAGAACAAATATTGTTACTATTTTCAATTTGTCACAAATATTTTTATAAAATATAATGAAAATTATTTACTAGAACACAAAGATACAAAATATAGGCCAATCATCTTTACTGCAATGGGACATAAATTTGTGTTTTAATATGAAGTTCAGTTATAGGGCTGGAGAGATGGCTCAGAGGTTAGGAGGACATACCACTCTTCTAGAGGACCTGGTTTGGTTCTTGGGGTCTCATTGGTGGTTCACACTGCCTGTATACAGTTCCAGCCACATCTGACTCCTTTGCGGGCACCAGTACTCATGGGCAGATACGACCCACTAGTTAGTTACATAATTAAATAGTGAAATAGCAAAATTTAGAGTTAGAAGAGAGGAAGTCCTTAGTAAAAGTAATCTGTAAAGGGGCAAATTAAAGCATAGGAACTGAAACCACGGTTGCTAAACCTTATTTCATCTGGGGGACTTGGTGGGTGAGAACAGAGTGAACGACCTAGGAAACACTTCTGCATTGATAGTCATCATAATCAGACTGTGCCAGTAGCTTTAAAATCTTGACCTGAGGGTTAAATGTAGCTCATCATGTCTGAGGTCCTGGTTCTCAGGATCACAAAACAAAACAAAAATGCACATGCATGCAAGCGCGCGTACACACACACACACACACACACACACACACACACACCCCTTTTCAAGTAATTCTGATTTCAAATCACACAGGACAGGGAAAAGACTACCTGTGTAGACTTCATTCTAAGGTCTCTCCAAGTGGAAATCTACTTCAAGTCACTTTTAGAGCTTGATGTTTTAGTGTCACTGAAGTAAATATCTATCTACAGTTTGGATCAATGCTTGCCAAGCATTCAATTGCTTGAGATGAGGATATTTATGGGTCTCTGCCTGATACCCAATCAATGATGGCTCCTTACTGCTATCATGCCCCTGCCAAAACAAGGCTATCAGATCATTTGTTTATCCCATCAGTTACAAGCAAATGAATTTAAAAAGAAAACCAACTTGCTTGGCAGGTTATATGCAACCAGAGATGACTGGATTACAAAAACAATCGTCACATTGTAGGGCCTCTGTTTTATACAAATGTTTTTCAAAATGGACACCTACCAATTGCAAAATTGTAATTACAAAGCAAAAGAAAATGAAGGAAATAACATTAAGGTACATAAATATAAGCACTGAGTGAGAAGCACAATTCACCTTAAACTCTGGAATTTAAGAATTCACCGTCTTGTGTATTAAGTAAGGTTTTGCATAGTTTTGCAAAATCAATCTTTTCCTAAACTCCCATATTTTCCATATTTTCCTTTAGTATTTACTTTACCCTTTAATTAATGTGTTTGAATTGTGCTATGTTTAACCCCTTTCACCTTTGCTTGTCATTTCAATGCCTTAAACCTAAAGGTATTTTATTGGGTTTTTATTTGTCTATTTCCTGTGCTGGAGATTGGGTTGAGGGCCTTGAGAACGCTAAGCACAGGCTCTACCACGGACTCCTTCTAAGCATGTGGAATGAAGACCTTTGTAGGAAACAGGGTCGCCAAGGAGAAGGAAAGCCACTGTGTTTAACTGCTATCCTTTTGTATTATAAAAGGCCAACCTAATTTAAATCTGTCTTTGCTGCTTAATAAAACTAAAGTCTAAGACAATTACAATCTATTTTCTGTCCTCTATTTATGGACATTTAAGTAGTAATTAGTTGTTTATCTGACTATGATTTATTTGTTCATATATCTTCTTATATGATTATACAAAGTAATTTATAAGCTACACTTTACATCTACAAAGCAGAGATTAAATTCAGTCTATTTCTAAGAGTGACAAATCATCTGCCACTCGTATTTTATTTGAATCTGATAAAAGTTTAGCTTACGTTCATTATTATTTTGGGAAGTATTCTCTGAATAACAGAAAATGTTTCAAAGATGGCCGGGAATGTAGCTAAGTGGCAAAATGTTTACCTCACACTGGTCCAATCACAGTATTATAAAAGAAACAAACAAAAGACAAAAATCCTTAAGTTTGCCGCTCAACCTGTCTGAGTACTCAGTTTCTGTTTGTGAAATGCAGATGATAACATCTGCTTCAGAGATACTGTGAAAATCACATGAGCGCATGCAAGTGTGGAAGACTCCTATCACAGGGTTGCCACAGAACTGCAAATAGTACTTCTTCCCCACTTGCTGCTTGAGGCTCATTATACGCTACTATTATAAGTATACTTATAAGTATACTGAAGTAATACTTCAGAAAAGCCACTTGATTAAGGTTTACTTGGTTTCGGGTGTAGCTCAGTGGTGAGCATGGGCGTGTACGGGCTCTAGGTTTGGTTCCTTACCTGGGTCTCTTTCCTTTCTCTGTCCTTTCCCTTTCTCTCCTCCTCTTCCTCCCCTCCCTTCCTTCTTTCCTTCCAGCCATAATACTTACTGAAACCACCACTGCCCATATTTTGTTCATCACAAGAAACAGTCATTGGTTTCTGGAAATTTCCTCACACTAGCACAGGATTCAATTTCTAATGGCCATGTGCATGCCACACACCACACATTAGGTCATTTATGCGGGCAGTACTTTCTGAACTGCCACAATAATTTATCAGTATTATATGTTCATGTTATATTTGCCTATTATTAGTCATTTACTTATAAATTTATGTTCCTTATCCAAAACACTCTCCTACACTATGAGAAGCACAATACTGAACATAAAGATTTTCAGTTTTACATTTCTGCTGCAGAGATGTATTCTATAAGTACTCAATAATTAACTGCTGAAAAATGTAAAAATGATCGAAATATACATTTATTTTTTAAACTGAGCCTATGTATTTTAAGCTTTAATTAAAAATAAGGAAACAGGGGTGCACTAAAAGTATTTAGCACATTCTCCAACTTTTGACTGCATTCCAATAAACCAAAGACCACAGTGCGCTTTCACCTGCTTTTCAACAGAGCTGTGAGACTCTCCGAGTTGAGCTGCTGCATTAAGGCCTCTCTCAGTGTCGGCAGCATGGACAGCACTGTCGCACAAACAGAAAACAAACATTCACAAAAGGCATGAGCACAGTCATGGGCTAGTCATACTGCTTTAAGCTATACAATAATAGTAGCTTACAATAATAACAGATTCAAACAATTCCAGATCAAAATATTCAAAACTTGTGTCTGTATTGGACATACTTTCTTTTCTTGGTATTATTCCCTAGATAACATAATAACTACCATTTACATTTTATTACACAGTAAAAGGACTCTAGAAATGATTCCAAGTATATGGACCGCTAACTACAAGTCATTGGATGCATAATATTTCACTTAATGTAACAGTTAAACATCCTCAGAGTTTGGAATCAATTCTTCATGACTAATAAGGGAAAAGTGCAAGTCACCTTACAAATAAACAAACAAAAAAATCCTATATTCAGCAAACAGAGTTCATGGAGAACTCGTTTCACAACTCCGGGCTATAACAATCTAATCTGAAGACTCTTTCTGATTCTTCTGTTCCCCCCTAGCCATCTGTATGAACAATGAGCAGATATCTTCAGTCATCTGTTCTCTGTAACATTTTAAAACTTCTATTTATTTCACATGTATATGTATGCGTGCATGCCTGAATGTGCATCGTATATGTGTAGGAGCCAGTGGAGGTCAGAAAAGGCGGCTGCATTCCCTGGAACTAGAGTTACACATGACTATGAGCTACCATGTGAATGCTGGGACCCAAACACAGGTCTTCTACAAAAGTAGTAAGGATTCTTAACTTCTGAGCCACCTTTCCACCCGCCATGCTAAACATTTCTAATCCAGACACAAATCACAAAAAGATCTGCAGGTTTGAATCTGTCCCTCAGTTTTCTCATCTGTAAATCGAAGCTAACACAGGGCCTGCCTATAGAACTGCACTGGGATTAAGGTATTTATAATGTTTACAGAAGTACTCATCAGCTCATGGAAATAGCCTGGCTACTGTGACCATGCTTTTTGATGTAAAATCTTCTTGGCACGGAAGACACAGGAACGTGCTTGCATTGACTACCGGATTGTATACTCTGATCCTTTACGCAATCACATTCATCACTACGGCCCTGTTACTGTACTTAATAGTAAGTACTTCCAGGAGTCACAATGGACTGTTTGTTCATTATACTTTGTGTTTGATTTGAATTTCCAATGTTTATTCAATATTACGCATCATTCTGAATCTGTAAAATTGACTCATCATACAAAACAAGTCATCTATAACACTCCAAAAAACAAAGAGTATTTTGTATTCTGAAACTTTATCAGTGGTGTCAGCTATGCACGTAAACAAACATCATGTCATGTGTAAATTTACTGAGCTTCTCCCCTCAGTCTTTAGTAAACTCACAGTCAAGAAAGACAAAGGACAAAGCCCTGAAGTGCTCCATTATCTTACAACACTTAGACTGATACTGACCTCGCCTGTAGGAAAACTGAAGCCCTCCATGCCTGTGCTCTACCCACCAAAGATTTCCAGGGTACAAGTTTAATCACATTATTTGTAGTTTGTCAAGCTTTTTAGAGAACCTGTATTTTACCTCCTAGTGATCATGCTATGCTATTTTTAACTGTCTGTAGTGGGATATCTGCTGAGGATTGTGATGGTCACGGCATGTGCCAGCTCCATCTTCTAAGAGCAGCAGGATGAACCAGCAGATTCATTACTATGTTCATACCGCTCTTAGCTCATAGTACTCAGGTAGGAACTCCTCCAGGGAACTGGACCTGCTAATTCACCAAGCTTTCTTAAACTGGGAAGAATCATTTCAGGCTTTTAATTTTTTAGGCACAGTCTCACTATAACTATATTGGAACATGGCTAAAAAGACTAGGCTAGCCTTGAACCCATAAAGAATTGTTTGTCTCTGCCTCCTAAGTACTGGGGCTAAAAGTATGCACCACTACGCCTGGCCCAGGTATTTCTTACCTCAACGTCTTTCTTTCACAAGAGTCAGAGACCTTCTTTCCTCTTCCTGCCCCCTCTCTATTAGTCTTCATAGGCATTTTCCCAAGACACTGCTTACACACCTTTCCATTTGATTCTGGGAGGCCCAATATGGCACAGGATTTTGTCAGACTGAGAGGTATTCTGCGATCCCAAAGTAACCTTTCACCATTTTATGAAAACTTGCACACTAATCTGAAACAGACTATTCCTACCCTCTAACCATTCACTGAGATGTATGTCCTCAGGAGCACCAGCATGTTCAACATGATTTGTAAGTCCACATGCTGAGGAGTGCCTATGTCCCAAGCATCTTATGTGCAGTATCTTGCTCTCTTCTCACAAACCACTTCTCTTTTTTAAGCAGGGACTGGCTATAAGGCCACCTGGCATCAAACTCGGAACAATCTTCCTGCCTAAGTATCCCAAGTGCTAGGATGTAGAGCAGACTCCTTTGTACATGCTAGGCAAGCACTCTTTGCCAGCTGAGCTACACTCCTGATCCTTCCCAGTACAGTTCTGAAGTAAATTTAGGAAGGCCATTTTACGGGAAGAGCTGAGGTTTAGGTTAGCTCAAGAACACAGATAATACAAATCAAACAGGAAACTGCTCTGGTGACCAGCCTCTCCCTAGAGCCTCTGTCAACCTGGTTGTGCACTTGAGCTGTCACTGTGGACAGCAGTTTTGAATAGGGTTTCACAGAACAGAGGCATCTGACTAGGTAGGATCACTTCAAATATAAAAGTCACATGTTGTTGTGAACTTCTCTTCTCTTTGTGAGCTTAGCTTTTCCATCTAGAAAATGAGGCAAGTGAGCTAGCAATAAAGTTCTCTCAAATCTAGAGAAAAATTCTACTTGTAAAGCTGAATCAGATACACGTAGCTCTGTAAATTCCTTCTAAAGTAAGTATCCTTGAAAAGAAGTGTTAGGGAGTTAGAAAAAAAAAAAGCTGTACATAGTAAAAAGAATAGACCTGACATAGATTTGAGAAACTAGTTTTCAGGCATTACACCAGTTAGAACCTAACTCCTTGCTCTCTTCAAACATGAGCAGGTTGATTGTATTGTGGCTTTTTCCCAGTAGGTTTCTGGCTCTGGTAGTTACATTATTACCATGAATTAATTAACACAATAGAGTTAAGACTCTTGGCTGTGATCTACAAGGCCTCTTTCCACAGTAGCACGTCCCTCTCTGGCTCCAGCGCCTGTGTGCTGTTTCTGTAATGTTTCTAGCATATTCTCATCTCAGGCATGTGCTCTCCCTACTGTACTGAGTGAGGCTTTTCTGCACACGCCATCTGGGCAGAGGTGTGAGCCCCAGACCACACTCCTTCCAGCTTTCCTCTCTGTACTGGATCCATAGCAGCCTAAGGTCACTTACTGGCTGTTTGCCATCTTTTCACCAGAAGAGCTGCCAGAGCTCAGGGGACCTTACTCTGTTTACTGCCTACTCCCTCAAGGAGTGGCAGGCACTGTGGATACATAAATCCATGAATGAATATATAAAATGAGTATTCATACTGTTTTTAAAATCCACAATGAAATTATGTATCTCTGTTAACAGGACTACTGAGATTTAGCATGCTTTCCTCAGCTTTTCCATAAACTGGAGCCTGAGACCGGGAATTAAAGCAAACCGACAAGCACTTTAACATACAAATTGTGTGTGTGTGTGTGCGCGCGCGCATGCTTACCTGTCATATTGCAAGTCCTCTGGTTGCTTTCAAAATGGTACTGTCGCCGAGCTTGGGCAATGTATTCTGCAGCTTCTCTTTCTTGTATTTCTCTAATTTTTTTCTGTCCATATTTTCCCAGGATATATACTCCTAAAATCATTAAAAAACAAAAAAGTAGTATATTAACTAGAGTACTAAAAATTCCAACCAATATTTAAGCAATAAATCCCAATAATTCCAATAAATTTTTGATTAAATTATGAGGTTTATATTAGGGTCAACCTCAGAATTACAGCTTCTCAAAAACTTTTATTAAAGAACTGAAAAAGGGAAGGAGATTGTAGTATTTATTTATTTATATTATATGTATAAATATATTTTAATATAGCCAGTAAGTAAAGAAGAGATTGGCAGACAAGCAGCAGAAAGGCACTGAATTTATAAAGTCTGGCAGCATCTTTAATAGTTAACTGAAGATATTCTAAACATTCAGCAACAGAGGATTATTTAAATAAATCATGATCTATTCACATAATGGTATCTTATGCAGCTATTAAAAACCACATTGCTAAATAGTTAATGACTCAAGGAAAGATCTACTTTATACTATTAGGTGATAAAATAACATCCAGGAAGTTTGTATTTTAATAGAATAGATACACAGAAAATTACATATTTAATTTCTAAAGTAAAATAAACTGTGATAATTGGGATTTTGTTTGCTTTTCTATATTTTCCATGTTTTCTTCAGTGACAAAGTTCATATAACTTTACAAATCTCTACAATAAAAGATTTAAAGGAATGAAAGAAAGGTATATAGTCAGGAAGACATGTATTTATCCACCCATGTTTTAGAAAAAAGTCTGAGAAAATAAGAAAATGTAATCTACTTTATCTAAAACTTACTAACTCAAATGACAAAGGGAGCAGGAAGACAGCATCATAAGACAACAGTATAAAATATGGCAGGGTTGTGTGGTCTTCAGCACAGACAAGGTAAGTGAGTGCAGTTTTGTCATATACTGGGGGAGTGACCATTGGTTTTCTTAAGTGGGAATATGATGAACATTCCAGTGTTAAAATGTGATCAGTATACACTGGCAGTCATAGCCTCTTCTTTATTTTGGACAATTCCACATATGCATACAACACACTGAGCTCACAGTCACCCCTGTCCCTATTACCCACTCTTATTTCTCTCCCACTCCTGCTGATGCACTATTTTTCTGAAGCAGTCCCCCACACAAGATGGCGTGTTTTAATAAGCCATTTCTGATTAGCATCAGATAGTTTACTAAACAGTACAATGACTAGCAGGAGTCAGTAAGTGTCTAAGACACTTGATTAGCTGAAACATTTTAGTACTATTTCTACAAACATGGATGTAGCTTTAGGAAGGCCGTTCTCCTTTTTCCGGCTTAACCTGGAACCCAGGAAAGTCTTCCAAATCCAGAGTTACAGCAATGATAGTGTCTGTCACCTTTGTTTTGGGTACATGATTTTGTCAGAGTGCCAAAGAATACCAGAATTCAACAAGCTGCATTACTGTTTTGTCTTTGCTAATAAGTGCCGATGTGTGCCAGAACTTGCTTTCATTATAAATTCTGGCGGCAAGGGCTCAGGGGGCTAACCATTTCTCACTTATCTCCACTGTCTGTGGCTTACAGTATCTCCCCAAAGGCCACAAGGATTATGTACATCTAGTTGGAGTTGGTCTGTTTCTCACAAGCAAAGAAAAGGTAGTCATCAGGAACTGCAAAGCAAACATATCCTAAACTATTTTTACTAAGACAGATGTTGTAGATGATCTAACAGATTATATATCTTTAGATAGTTCCACAAAATTCTGTGCTAAATAGGAATCGTATGGTTGTTGTTACTACACATGTAAATACATGCACTATAACTAACCTTCAAGAGCAAACAGAAACTCATAAAAGCTGTTCATCAGTTGTCTTTCTGTAGCATGACAGCAGCACAGCCACACCATCCAGCTGAGGCAGGAGAGTAGCCTGGGATGTACTATGAGAACCTATTCCCCCTCCCTCCTCACCAAGATCCCAAGAGAATGAAGAAACTAACTTTGATTAGGCAAAGTGACCCTCCAACAGGCAATTCTGGTTCAACTAGTTCCGAACGCATTGCTTGTATCTTATCTCCATACCATATCACAGAAGGTTACATACACTGCGATTATTATCTCTCGTTATATTGTAAAACGAATCATTGATGTGACACTCTTTACTTGGTAACTGCAGTATAGTCTAGCTAAAGCTAAAAAGGAAAATAATTTGTTAAGGGCTAAATTGTGTCCACTCCTGGCTTGTGCCATCAGCTGATATATTGAAGGCCTAGCACCTTAGAATATAAGGTCGATACAAAGTGAGATCAATGGGCCTCGACCCAACATGGCCAGAGTCCTGAGAAGAACACAAAATTTAGACAAAGATATGTGTAGAGAAAAGACAATTTGCGAGCTCCTAGAAGCTCTGTGGCTTTATAACAGTCGGTATTCAGTTACAGAAGACAGCGTGAAACAAGATGATCATCATGTGGCACAGCCTAGTACAGATCCCTTTTAAGTGACTGAAGAAACAAACTCTACAGACACCTTGATCAGGGCTATTAACTTCAAAAGTATAAGGTACATTTTAATTTTGTAAATTTCTCCTTTGGTAGGTTTTTACTGTGGAAGCACCAGAGAAGTCACACATGAGATCAGGCTTAAGTCCTAGACACACTGTTTTACCTTAGTTATCACTGATATTGCTAGTCAAGGTCTAGTTTACTTAGGATCCCGTATACAAAATTCACAAACTGACTCCTTCTAATGTTTCTCTAGGAAATACTAAAGAAAGAAAGAAAACGATCATTAGCTAGCACAGACTCGGGGCTGTATATGCTTCTCTGCCAGGCTGACTCTAGGACTAGAAAACAGGCATTAATGATGGCTCTTGGTCAGCAAGTGAGGTAACTTGGAGCAGGTCACTTACTCCCTCTGGATATACATCTTTTTCGTGTGTAAAATCAAATAGCTTTACCAAAAAAAAAAAAAAAAAAAAAAAAAGTGAAAATGTTTCGACATTTCCTTGCATGGCCAATTAAGCAAAATATCTTTGTATAAATCATTTGTTTTAAAACCATCTCTCAGGCTTGTCTTCCAGGATAAAGATTTCTATAGCACAACTATTTTCAATAACAATTTGAAATAATCCATCAACATTGTTTCCAATCAAGCAGATCCCCAACTTCTAATGTTTACATCTTTTCCATCTTTTCTCAGTGCTGAGTAGTGAACTTGTCCATGCTTAGCCAGTGCCCGCTTGGTGACATCTTCATTTCAGTACTGACGCATTCCTGAACTGTACTCTACACCTGAAGAAAGAGAACCTGACAGAAGAAGTCTATATTTTTCTAAAGCACTTTAAATGGTTTTCATCCATAGCAAAGACCTAGAAGCAACTGCACACAGATCCTGCCCACATTACATACATGGCATAGTAAGGCAGCCATTTCACACTGTGTATTACTTTATTTCCATGCACACTCTCCAGACTTAGAGAAACCGATGTCTTACTCCTTGTGTATTCAGAGTCCAGTAGAGTTAGAGTAGGCCTTATTTTTGTTCAAATGTTAAGTGAATAAATGACTCGAAAAATCCCTAACGAGGTTAAAAATTCCAAGGCTTAAGATATAACTCAGTGTTCTGTGCTTTTAAGAACTCAGCGATTGAGTCTAGCTCCTCTGTTCCGTGACACTTTCTCTTGTCCAGTGGTTTTCAAAGTATGGTCTGGACCTCCCTGGAGTCTGTTGGAGATCTATGAGGTCCACAATATTTGTGTCATACTGAAATGTTGTCACTGGCACTCTACACTCTTTCCCATCAGACAGTTTGAGAACCACTGCTCTTCTCCAGCCTCAATGGTCAAGTGGAGTAAATGGACACACAGCAATTACCATCTAAAGGGTAGGAACTAGAAAGTCTGACTTTAGAAGCCACACAACCCAAAGTTCTGCTTGTTGTGTTTTTCCAGCATTAAATATCTAACTCTTTGATCATACATAATAACACCTTACTCAGCTTTCAAAATATGCAACTCCTCTTGTGAAATCTGCCTCATTTTATACAACTCCATGCTGCTGCGTACCACTAGGCTCTGTATTCAACTCTATCACGGTCTAGTAACAGTATTTCACTTATTTCTTCATTCTTAAAACATAAAGAACCCACTGAGGCAGAGTGTAGAGTATGGGATGATAATATGCATTGGGATCTAACACACTTGGGGTTGAATTCTTATTTCCTTGTTAATAACTCAAACCTTTAGCAAGTTTCTTAAAGTCTAGGGACTCTAGTTTCTCAATTTTACAATGGCCTAATAGTAACTATACTGCTGCCATTTCCAGAGGTTGGAAAGGACTTAGTATGCTGTTTAACATATGGTGGGTCCCTAGTACATATATGTGATTAAAATATATATAAATTATACCTATTTAATCATACCGGTCACAATAGTATAATCACTTAATAAATATTTCATATTTCTTAAAATGTAAGATAGGAATTTTCTTACAATACAGAAAAAATATGAACTCTTACAAATAAAACTAGGTAAGTTCAACTCTTTTTTTTTTTTTTTTTTTTCGAGACAGGGTTTCTCTGTGTAGCCCTGGCTGTCCTGGAACTCACTCTGAAGACCAGGCTGGCCTCAAACTCAGAAATTTACCTGCCTCTGCCTTCCAAGTGCTGGGATTAAAGGTGTGCACCATCACTGCCCCGCTCAGGTTCAACTCTTTTTTTTTATTTTCTGAGACAGTGTTTCTCTGTATAGCCCTGGCTGTCCTGGAACTCACTTTGTAGACCAGGCTGGCCTCGAACTCAGAAATCCGCCTGTCTCTGCCTCCGGAGTGCTGGGATTAAAGGCGTGCACCACCACACCCGGCCAGATTCAACTCTTTTAAGACTTTTTGTTTTGCTAAAAAAGCAATAGTGCTTCGATTATACCTTTGAATCTCTTCCCCCTCCCTTTTGTTGTTGTTTTGTTTTCTGTTTGTATGTCTTTTGTTTTTTGAGACAGGGTCTCAATATGAAGCTCTGGGTGTTCTGGACCTTACCTCCAACTCAGAGAGCTGCCTGTCTCTGCTTCCGAGTGCTGGGATTAAGAGTGTGTGCCACCACACCCAGTTTTTTCCTTCCTCTTCATCTCCAAATATAAAACTCTCAATATCGTTTCAAAAAAAACCTATTACTATATGCATATACTCTTTAATTTCTCCTATGATTATTTCTGATCTGCCATTAAGTATTTCATAAACTGTAAGGGTTAGGCTTTTCCCTCTGAAATTGCTAGAGACAATTTTCTTCCCTTAGGTAGAGCAAAAATTTTTCTTTATACGTCTTCCATGACAACTTTATCTTTAGCATATGTATTCTATAATATTGGTACAATTTATATACCTTAGATATTAGAGACTGGAGGTAATATAAAACACATTGTATCTATAAAGTATTTCCTATAAAATATGAACTATTATTCATTTGTGCTATACCTCAGAGATATGCAGAATGTGGTTACTGTTTTACAAATGTCCTAATATTTTAAGTCATATTATGATATATTTATACACACACACACATAGATCAGAGGATAGTGGTAACAGTTCTTAAAACTCAAGTTTTAAAAAT
Source organism: Mus musculus (assembly GCF_000001635.26). Lineage (NCBI taxonomy): Eukaryota > Metazoa > Chordata > Mammalia > Rodentia > Muridae > Mus > Mus musculus. Next base: position 13,552,019 of record NC_000076.6, read on the forward strand.
TCTTTTAAACTCCCTTTTTGTGTTGTTCAAAAGATTCCCTTCTTAAAATCCCATAATTATTAACTGAGGGTTGTCTTTCCAAGACAAAGGGTTTAAAGCAGTGTGTGTGTGTGTGTGTGTGTGTGTTGCTCCTTCCCTGGGACCCAATGCAGTCAGCCTAGGCAAGCACTCTACCACAAAGTTACAATTCCAGCATCAAGATTTTTATCCTGTTTCTAACTTTCCTCTCAGCCAGTGAACTCAACTATATCACCAAAATGGATCATGACCACAACCTTGCCAGTCCTGACAACACTGCAGAATAAGCACTGTGTTGATATATAGTTTGTACTTTACAATTGGAGAACAGAAATTATCTGCTGTATATTTTACAGCAACATGCTGTTTTCGGTTTACCTTTAAACACCACCTCAAAGAGCAGACTTAAGATAATGGCCCTAGAATATTTCGAAACTCGTGTGAAAGGTTGAAAGCAGAGTTGACAAACAGAATGAAAATCTAACAGGAAAGCAAAAGAAGAAAATTGGAAGGCAAATGTATCTATCTATACGAGAATAGTGCTTTGAAAAGAAACTTCATTGGGGTAGACTCTTGAAGGCCCATGGGGAGAAAAAGGACGGGGGCAGAGTGAGGGGCAAAGGGCACAGAGATCCAGATAAAAGAACTTTAGAGGTTCTTCTTTGACGGTTGAGCCAATCCCTTCGACAAATCCCAGTTTGGTATCAGTGGGCCCTGCCTGTTTTTATAAGTCACCTCTGTCACTCCTTTCTGCCAATGGCCCCTTCTAAAAAGCATGTTGTCACTCACCTCCGAGGACTGTGCCCAGGAAGATGCATTTCTTTTTGTGACGTTTCAGAAAATTCCACATTGATCTCAGCATCTCCAGACCCCGTGTTGTGTGGGTTGCCTAGGGGAGAGGGGCTGGCTCACCGTGTCTTCCGTCCACCTGGCCTGGACCTCCGGCAGCAGCGCGGTGGCGGCGCTAGGTGCTCTCCAGAAACCACAGACGTTTCTCTGAGCAGAGGTTGTGGCTTAAGCGGAGGAAGGGGGCGTGGACTAGAGCGGAGCAGCGACGCTTTCGGTCCCCCAGCCGCCGCTTACTGATCCGGGACGCCTGGGTCCGTCCGCAAATAGCTCCCGGGTGCCTCGTCTTTTCCCGTCCTCCTGGAAGCAAGGTCCGCTCCCGCCGCGTTCCGCTGTCCTCTCTTCTCTCGTCCCTCGGCCCGGAGTCTCTGAGCGGCGGAGGTATGGAGGAGAAGGTGGAGTCCACCACTACTCCAGACGGCCCGTGCGTGGTGTCCGTACAGGAGACGGAAAAGTGGATGGAGGAGGCGATGCGAATGGTGAGGAATCGGGCAGGTGGATGCTGAGAGCGCAAACTTTCTCCCGGCCATATCCTGACCAGAGTAGTTGAGCAAATGTGCCGGGCGCGCTATCTATCATGTCTGAAAATACCTGAAGCAGCAACTTGTTTTATTCTAGGGGGAATTTTTCTTTAGCTTTGTCTCATAGTAATTGGGGTGAAGGGAAAATACAGAAACGGTTCGATTGATGTATTACAGGGAGTCTTATCTGCCGCCTGGGGATGTGTGCTCCCTACCTGCCTATCTTCCTTCCCATGTGGACACATACTTTCAAATCCATAAAGCCACATTATTTTATGGCTTGCTCCCATATAATGGGAGGAAGCTGATGTTTCTGTAAAGGGTCATATCAAAACGTGTCCTGGTACAATCCTCACCGATGATGTGTCTACTCTTTCTACGATACTTTTCTCTGCCCTTGTATTCCCTTCCTTCCTGCGATTCTTATAGATTGCTCATCATGGAGAGCTCTGGTCGTATTTTTACATGTTTTCCCAAGCTTATTACCCATATCGATGTGTGGCAGGGATAGACGTTTGTGGCAGGGATATACATACAAACTATGTATGTATACACAGTTTGATGCTGGGTTTTCATTCTGTGAACATGGAACACCAATTTGTTTACAGCATTGTAAAGGCCTTAAAACTGAGCTCAGCCTTTGGTGTGGGGATATTATTTTTGTTTATTCTTTTACAAAATTAAAATATCTCACCTTTTTATTCTAATGGTTACAGAAGTTCACCTTCATAAGAAATTAAAATCTAGAAGACAGAAACATGTTTTCCACCCCACGCCCCCAGACAAATGGCATAATGCATTCTTTTAATTTTTTAATTAACATCTTTTTTTTTTTTTTTTTTTTTTTTGGTCATCTTTCTCAGAGCTCGGGGTGGGAAGAAGAGAGCCTTTGTTCATCAGTTGTCGAGTTGAGAATTTGTTGGTTTAAGGAAGATCAAGTCACCATTTCAGTGGCAGAGCTTTGGCCTCTTCCAAAGAAGGCCAGCTTCTTAAGTTCAAATCCATCTAAACAGTTAGACCTATTTGACTCAACTCTTTTGCATTTGTGACAAAGGGAAGGGACAGACTGGAAGAAATGGGAGGGGCAATGGAAAGTCTGAGACTGGGTGGAGTGTTGTGGATTTTCAGCCTCAAGCTTTGAACTTGTCCATAGAGGAAATGCATGCACATTTGCATGTATTTGCCCTGGGAAGCAGTTCTTCTCAATCAACCCCCATAGACTGCTTTCCTAGAGCTTCACTTTCTCTCAATGGCCGTTGCATCTGCTCAGCCACTCACCAGCATCCTGGCCTACAAGCTGTGCCTTAGCAATTATGTTGTATGTCTCTTTAAGGTAGCCCTATCATTTCTAGTGAGATAAATTTGCTGGAAGGAGAGAGAGAGAGAGAGAGAGAGAGAGAGAGAGAGAGAGAGAGAGAGAACGAACCCAGAGGAACTAGGTACCAAGAAGCCCAGTCCTCCGTTGACCTGGAAGTAGAGAAAGGCTGCCAAGACAGCAATGTTCTGCAGCATGTTGGGTGCACAGTGGATAAAGCTCTTGACACTCCCTATCTCTTTGCTTCTACCTATGTACTTCCCACTTGGTTGGGGAGTTTAAAAATAAGTGATTGTTGTGTGCACATGTGTGTGGAGCAGGTGCACATGTGTGTGTATGTATCTGTGTGTGTGTGCTCGAATGTGTGTGAAGATTCCAGGACAACTTTTGGGAGGAGAGAAATTTTTCTCCTTCCATTTTTTCTCCTTCCACTGTAGGTTCTGCGGATGGAACTCATCATCATGCTTTCACAGTGAATCCTGCTGCGCCATCTTACTGGCCCAGCCATCTCACTAGCCCAGTCTTCGATTCTCTTCTACATGTCTGAAGCGGCTCACATTACCGTATCCTGTGCTCCAGGGTGCAGTCTTACCGAAAGCCTTGTCACGTGTCTCTCCCTTACTAACTCCTCCCTCTCCTCTTGTCGCTCAAACCACTCTAAACCATAAACCAGATGAAGGATCTAATCACTGAGGTCGCACTGGTTACTAAGGAGGCTTCGGAGGGAGAGCAATGCAGAGAACCCAGCACCAGACACTAAGATTTGCTCCAATTATTAATGGAATAATGAGGAAAATCAAACTCCCTAGATTTTCATTCCAAATGTCTTAAATGGCTAAGTTAATTGACCTCTCTGTGCCTCGGTTTCCTTACCTACACAATGGAGCTCAGTATTCCTATCACATTAGGATTATAAACAGAATGAATTTATAGTTACAAAGTGCTTAATATTTTATAAAAATTTTATAAAAATAAAAAACACTCCAACAACTTATCTACTTAGATTTTTTTCAACCATCTCATCTTGACATAGCATTACCTTTTAAGAGGTCTGTTGGGAGAGGTACAGTCAAAAGCTGAGAATCTGACCCAAAGGAAGTCATTTCTTCAAGCCAATGCTTTTCATTTCCACCATTCCACCTAAAATTACCTTTATTGCCGCCTTGACACAACTGACAAGCCCTTTCTTTTTGACCTGTATTTTCCTAGGGTCTTGTATAACAGTCAACAGACCTGCTTTACTTTCTCCCTCCATAGGCCCGCTACATCCTTCTTTAGCTTAGTTATTAACTTTTCTCTTTAAAATAATTTTAAGCCACAGGAAACTGCAAAAAGTGTACACAGAGAAGACCCAGCCATTCAGTGTTCTTCCGTATAACAACTGTTACTCTGCTATCAGAGCCAGGGAAATCTCACTGGTATACTCTGAAGAACTTATTAAAGTTTCATCAGCTTACTCTCTGTGTGTGTGTGTGCGGGTGTGCAACATGGATCATAGACTTTTATGAATATATTTTTTAAATTTCCAATATACTTTCCAAGTTTGTGCCATTTTTACATAAGGTATCCCTAAACTTTCATGTGTCTCTTAGAAGTTGTGGGAAAGAGTGACATCCAATCTGATAATTTTTATGGTATCAGTACTCCATGGGATCATAGCTATAATCTTAGAGAAGATAAATAATAATAATAATAATAATAATAATAATAATAATAACCAAGTAGAATTTTACCAAGGGAAAGTATTATAGCCAAATATTTATATGTTATACATTCCCCAACCTCTTTGTAGATATGTGTATCATCTCTGAGAAGGGGCAGCCTTGGTAATTTAAGAACACTGGTCAAAAGCCATTGATTACATGGGCTTTCAGTGAGAGAAAATGAGGCACAGGACCTGGTAAGGGAGACATCCCTGAGTTCTCCTTAACACAGACACCCAGCAGAGAACACAGCACAGTATAGCCCAGAGACTGGTGAGCTTTGAGCTGGTGAGCTTTGAGCTGGAGAAAACACAGCCATGTCTCTCTGCCTAGTTCATTATCCACACCCCAGTTCCCACTGCATCTGTTTTTATCTGTAGTTTTCTGAGCACTGAACATCATCTCTCAGATTTCCCACTTTGTGTTTCAGGCCAAAGAAGCTTTGGAAAATATTGAAGTTCCTGTTGGCTGCCTTATGGTCTATAACAATGAAGTTGTGGGGAAGGGAAGAAATGAAGTGAATCAGACAAAAAACGTGAGTGGAGCACTGAGAACACACACAAATACAATGACTATGGTGGGACCATTGGCAAGATAAGAACCAATGTGTCCTGTGGGGCAGTTCCCTGCCCTGCCCCCTGCTTAGACTGTGTGTGTGTGTGTGTGTGTGTGTGTGTGTGTGTGTGTGTGTTAGTGGAAGTGCATGCATACCTGTGGAGGTCGCAGGTTGAGGTCAAAATGTCTTCCTCCATCCCTTTGCACTGTATTTTGAGACAGTACCTCTCTCTGCACCTGGACCTCATCAGTTCAGCCCGGCTAGCTGCCAGGGAACCCTAGGATCTTTCTCTTTGCTGTTTCCTGTACTGGGGTTGTCTATGGGAATATGTGGCTGTGTCTGGTTGTTTACATGTATCTGGTTAGTCTGAATTCAGATTCTCATTCTTTGCCTGCAAGCTTCTTACATACTGAGTGGTCTCTTCTCAAGACATCCTTTTTCTTCCTTTGTAAATGATTTTTCTTTTCATGATTGTAACAGTGACTCAATTTTTGTTTTGTTTTAGATATCAAATTTTCAGAAAAGTTAAATGAAACTATAAAACTGTAGTAGATAAATTTTCTATTTCTGCATTTGTAATCTTAGCCAAAAGCTAAGAATGGTTACATCTTTGAAATTTTATTATGTAAGCCCCCAGTTAAATGCTTTCTTATATAAGTTGCCTTTGTCATGGTGTCTCTCTTCAAAGCAAGGTGTAGCTGCAAAGATTCTCTCCCATTCTGTAGCCTCTCTCTTCATTCTGTGTATAGTTTCCCATGCTGTGCAGAAGCTCCTAAAGTTGTCAGTTACATGTGTATTTGGAGGTTTTTTTTTTTTTTTTTTTTTTTTTTTTCAGAAAGTTTTTGCCTATATCTGTCTCTTGAAGTGGTTCCCAACTTTTCTTCTAGGGAGTAAAGTATTTCAGATTTTATATTAATATCGTTGATCCATTTGGCATTGATTTTTGTGTAGGGTTAGAGAAATGTGTTTAATTTTATTCATAAATGTAGATATTCATTTTCCTCCATACCATTTTTTGAAGAGGCTGTCTTTTTTCCAATATACGTTTTTTTATGCTTATCAAATATCAGGTGCTTATAGCTATGTGGATTTATTTTGGGTGCTCTATTCTCTCTCACTGATCTTTATATCTGTTTTGCTGCCATATTCACTGATCTATATGCCTTTTCTGTATCTACTGAGATGATTGTGTTATTCACGTCTTTGACGTTATTTATTGCATATTGTATATTGTATATTGCATCTATTGATTTGTATATGTCAAGCCAACCTTGCAGTTGTAGAATGAAACCATCTTGATTGATGTGTGAGCTACTAATTCTTGCATTAGGTTTGTCAGAATATTGAGAAATTTTGGATCTATATTCATCAAGAAAGATGCTCTATGCTTTTCTCTCTTTGCTGTGCCCTCACGTGGTTTGCATTGGAGGAGGAGTTTAGTAATGTTCTTTCCCTTTTCATTTTGTGCAACAGTTTAAGGAATATTGGCATTAGGTCTTCCTCAAAAGTTGGGTTGGATTTGGCCACGAATCCACCCATTCCTGGGCTTTTCTTTGTGGGATACTTTTGATTACTATTTCAATTTTATTGCTTGTTATATATTTAATTTGTCTATATCTTATTGACTTCATTGTTGGTATATTACACATGTTTAGGAATTCAGTTATTGTAAAGGTTTGTTTGTTTGTTTAGTGTGTATATGTGTTGTGTGACACTATTCTGGGGAGGTGTGAACAAATGCCTATTCGCCTCAGATAAGGAAGCAGCAGAGCAAAATAACGGTATCAATGAAGCCCAGCTTGGTGGACCAGTTAGCATTATTTGAGTTACTAAGAGGAAAGCTTGCCCCAGAATAGAATCTGGAAGCCTGAAGCCCATTGTACAATTTTCAGGCAGCTTAGCAAGTTGGAGAACATTTCTTTCAAATACCTTAGGTGTTCTGAGCCTCGTCCAAGCAGAATGGCTGATGTAAGCGTGTCTTTTACCAGTCTTACTGCTTATATGCACTTGAGGATGGGGGGGACACCTAGTATATCCAGTTATTTTCAGGGACTTCCTGAAGCCTTTGAGTTGTTTACTTCCTGAGTTTAAAGAACTTTTCTGCAAGATGGAGCATTTCATGTCAACCTAAAACATCCTGTGTCTTAAGAATCTCACATCCAAGGTAGAAAATTATGTGCACGTACGCGCATGCGTGAGTGTGCCTGTGTGTGACTGCATGCCTCTAGATGCCTTCAGAGGCAAGAGAAGGATGTTGGAGCTCCTGGAACTGTTCACTGGCGCTTCAGGCACTTGTGGACCGCCCAGTATGGGTGATCAAAACTGAACTCTGGTCCTCTGCAAGAGCAGCAAATGCTCTTAACCTTGGTGCCTTCTCTCTACCCCTGCATTAAAATCATTTTAGTAAGAGGAAAGAAGAGTACCTGGATAGCATCAGGCTATGTTATGCTTGGCGTGGCTCAGATTGCTCCAGGAGCTGTAGAGGAGAAGATAACCGTAAACTCTAGTTCAGACATGGAGGATCCAGAGTTTGCTTGAGATCCATGACTACTGCATCACTGCCAGGACTCAAACTTCAGTGTAATTCATTCCTTACGCTGGGTGCTTATTTCTCCCTGTAATACCATCTGCCATGATGTATCTGGAATCCTCAAGTGTGTGCCTATCTAGAGTTTGTTGTGCTGTTAGGTGAATATGCTAATATTCTGGTAAACTCAATAAGGCTTTGCTTTAGAGTGAGGTCAGTTGAAGATATATTTGAAACTAGAGCATAAGCTTATGAAATTTGAAATCTTCCATTAAAATATTCAGAAATGGTAGGTCTTTTTTTTGAGACTTATCTCCTCTGTAATAATTTAATGAAAAACAAATTTTCCCAAGGTACACAAGAATTTCACTAAAAATATAGCAAGGTTTGTGTAGTACAGTGGATTAGACATCCCTGTTGGTGAGTTTATGATATTTGCACTGGGGAACTGCTAAGGGCATCCTGAAACCCATGTTCTAATACAGTCAGAAATGGTAGGAATGCCTTTTGAATTGACATTTTGCATATTTTAAAGACACCAGCTGTACGAAACAAACAATGTCAATACAACTCTCTCTCTCTCCCCCCCCCCTCTCTCTCTCTCTCAAGGCTACTCGGCATGCTGAAATGGTGGCCATTGATCAGGTCCTAGACTGGTGTCATCAGCATGGACAGAGCCCTTCCACTGTATTCGAGCACACCGTGTTGTACGTCACTGTGGAGCCGTGCATCATGTGTGCTGCCGCCCTGCGCCTTATGAGTATCCTTTGGCTTCTAGACTTCCTGCCTTTACCTTGCCTGTGAGCACAACATGGCCAGATTCACGACCCATTGTTCTTTCTTTTTAGTGCTTGTTTTTCTTTTCAACGTTGAGAATGGAAGCCAGGCTCTTGTACTTGCTGCATCTGCTCTGTCCCTGAGCCATAGCCGTCCTTAGCTTTCAGTTCCTTAATGTGTGGAAACAGCGTTATGAAATACACTCTACAATTTAGCCAGAAACAGGAAAACCAGTTTCTACACAGCAGAGTGACCTGTTCTTTCTCTGTATCGACAGCCATGAAAGAATTGAATACTTAAGCAAAGGGAAGAAAAGCTCTTTTGTCAGGATAAATCCAAATTAAGGTGGAGCACAGGAGGCATTCTGAGGACTATGCTTTGCCTTGTATGACAGCTTATGTGTAATTTAAATATTTTCAGTTAACCCACTTTTGCCATGAATACCTATCACAAAGTACAAGAAAAAAGGAGAGAGAGATTAAGTTCGAGGTAAATAAGAAGTAAAAATGTCTCGCTATGCTACCATTGTATATGCGTGGGAATTAGTTAGTCTTCAGTTGGGTTGTATTCGCATAGACCACGCAATATAAATGCTGAGTGCAGTCCATCTCTAGACTGGTATGTATGTTTGTATGTTTGTATGTATGTATTTCATAGCACCAAGAGCCTCGCACATGCTAGGCAACCAGGCTAGCTACGTAGCCATGTATTCTCTCAGTTTTTCTTTCCATTGTTGAGGTTGGACTGCCGTCCCTGATCCATCCTCCGAGGGCTAGGACTACAGGCACATGCCATCACACCAGGTTTCTATCCAAGTTTGACATGTTAATTAAATTTATTTATTGTGAGGGGCATGGGCATGCCACCACACTTGTGTGACAATCAGAAGACAATGGCCAGGAGTCTGTGCTCTCCTTCTGTGGGATCCTGGGATTAAATTATGGATCTTCAAAGGTAAAACTCCTGAATTAAATTTCCAATTCTGCGATGGTTCTGAAAGTCTGGTTGAGGAAAGAGCAGAGAATTGGTTTGCATGTGAAGCGGAAACACTCGGCCTCTGCTCTGTTTGCAGTTACCAGGGTTGGTTGGTTGATTTCTTTACTATTGTTATAATGGCAAGCGCATGCCGTGGCTCATGCAGAACTCAGAGGACAAGCCTGAGGTCCTCCCCCTCCACCATTAAGGAGGTCCCAGGCATCGTGCTCAGGTTGTCATGGTTGCATGGCAACTGCTTTTACCAGCTGAGCCAACTGACTGCTAGATTTTTAATTTCTACATAGATAAAGTCTCTTTCTATTCTTTTGCATAACTGGGTTTTGTTAATTGTTTTGAAGTCTGGACTGAGCTTTCCCAGGCAGTTCATCTCAGCCTGCGCTTGCCGTGGTTCTTTACATCCCGTGTAGGACCTTAATTCTGTACTATAAATCCCGCTGGTCGTCTATGGCTGTCAGAACGAACGGTTTGGTGGTTGCGGTTCCGTCCTAAACATTGCCTCTGCTGACCTACCCAATACTGGAAGACCGTTTCAGGTAATACAGTCTACTTGTGTTTTCCTTCCCTTCCTCTCTCTGTTCCTTCTTTCTTTCCTCCCTTCCTCCCTCCATGCCCCGTTTTACTTACCACTTGATGGACTTACCAATTAGTCCGAGAACCCGTGACAGAATCAGACAGTACCGTGGGTGAGGATTCGTGGGTTTTCAAGTCCTGAGCTTGGGGTGAGCTCAGGGATTGGCGGGTTTCCGTGGCAAGCTCGGGGATTGGTGGTTTCTCCCAAGGTTTTCATGCTCAGTGATTGGTGCTTTTCCGTGACAAGCTCAGGGACTGGTCGGATTCTGCTTCTTGTCCCCGGTCTTGGGGTCAAGTCAGGGTCAGGGTGTTTTAGCTTTGGCCCTTTTACCCTACACTGGCTTGTCATTCTTAGCTGTGGACGCGATTTGTTCCACTAAGAATAGTTTACCAGTCCAAGGCATATAGCATCCCATGGTTGGAGAAATATAGCAGGTAAAACTATGAGCACCTGTTCAGCATCTCATTTAATCACTACGTCAAACCTCAAGTCCAGTTACACAGCACGGAGGGTTTAAGTAGTGCTCTCTAGCGTAGTATTTACACTACAGTTTAAGTGATTAGTATTAGTGGTTGAGATGTTTGGTTCAGGCTGGGTGCCCATTCTCTTGGAAATGTATGTCCTTAGTCGTGCTTTTATTTGTCCCAAGTAATGAACACTGTATGGAGTCCCCGTATGTCGTTGTAACTGTGTATGTCCCCGTATGACGTTGTAACTCCCCACTGTGGAGACACATAACCCACATCCAGTCATGGCTGACGCTCACTTCACGTTCCTCCCTTCATCAGTGCATCCCTGGGTACCGAGCTGAGGAGGCTGTGGAGCTCCTAAAGACCTTCTACAAACAGGAGAACCCAAATGGTGAGTTTTCTCCTGGTGGAGTGTCTCACCGAAACACGACTCGCTGTGACGGAAGCTTCCTATCCCTTGCTTTTCACTTAGCTGACTTTTTTTTTTTCCTTTCAGCGCCAAAATCAAAAGTTCGGAAAAAGGATTGTCAGAAATCCTGATTCTGTAATGATCAACGTCTAGTACAGTTTGGAGACCTGGACAGAATTCCTGACCGAGAGCCGCTGACGTCGCTGGTCACGTTTATATGTTATTACTGTGTGTAAAAATGGTGTCGCTCGTCATTTGCTCTGTTAAAGGAACAAATTAGCCCTTTTAAAAATGTCTGGCAATGTAAACAACCGTGAGCTCTTCCACCAAGCTGAAAGACTATTTCCAGGAAGGGGCGGGATTAAGGTTGAGGTCCCAGAGATCCGCAAGCAGCGCCGCCCTTCACCCACAGCCTCAGTTAGCTCTGGCTTAATGAAGCTTTTTGTGGCTGTGAAGAGGGCCAAGTGGTGAAATGCTTGCCATGCAACCATGAGGATTGGGTCCCCATCAGTGCCAGGTGGGTGGTTTGGTGGCCTGCCTGTGATTCCAGTGCTTGGAAAACAGAGATGGGCTTCCGAGATCCCAAAGCAAGCTCTGGGGTCAAATGAGAGATATTGCCTCGATAATTCATGTGAAGAGAGATCTAGGAGGAACCTGGTGTCATCCTTAGGCGTCACGTGTTCATACGTCAACCCAGATGCAGGCACATCACACGTGACACCGTGACACACCTACACATGCCAAACAAAAAGGGACAAATCTCTGGAAGATTGATCAAGATCAAAACAGGAAGTAGAAGAAAGAGAGAAAGCTTTGACATTTTACTGAGTGCATTCAGACCAGGTCCTGCACCGGACTCCACAGCACAGGCACCTCCTCGGGCTTGTCCTGACTTGTATTGACTTTGTATATGAATGACCAGGCATGTCCAGGGTTCATGTGGGTGTGAGGCAGAGGCGACTCTCAGGTGCTGTTCCTTAGATGCAGGGCCACCACTCCTTCCTTCCTGCCTTTTTTTTTTTGAAAGAGAAGATTTCTTGAAATTTACCATTCAGCTAGGTAGGCTGTCCAGGAATGCCCGGGCTCCACCTGTGGCCTCTAGTACAGGAATTACAGGCATGCACCACCATGCTCCCTCCCTCCCTCCCTCCCTCCCTCCCTCCCTCCCTCTTCTCTTTGAAATGTGAATTTTGGAGCTTGAACTCAGGTCCTCCTGCACTTGACTGACTGAGATAGCTCCCCAGCCCTAGAACAATTTTAAAGAGTATCTAGATAAAACAGATGCTTATAAAGCAAGTGTTTGAGTCGTTTTTAGAAATATCATAGCATATTGCTACAATAAAGTTTTATTCATTGCCCTCTTTCAAGAGGAATAGACTTTAAATAGTGAGTGCTGGACAGATGGCTCAGGAGTTAAAAATAAATACTGCTTTTCCAGAGGATACAAGTTTGGTTGCCAGTATCACCTCTGGGCAATTTACAATCTCTAATTCCAGTTCCAGGGGAACCAGTACCCTCTTCTGGTTTCTGTGGGTACCAACACTTACATGTGCACACAATTCTACTACAGACACACACACACATAAAAGTTCTCAAGGAGAAAATTGAAAGTGGAGTAGTTCCTTACCATGGAGCAACTACTCCTTTAACGTCCATTTCTTCCCTTACTCTCAGAACAAAGACCTTATATTCTTCAGAGCGAGAAATGAAAATAGTCCGTTATATAATTTGCTGGAGGATGACACTTACTGCTGGACATAATGGTGCACACTGCAGCCCCACTACTGGGGAAGTCGAGGCAAACGAATCATGAACTCAAGGCCTGGGCTATGTAGGGACCACCAGCCCTCCCCCTCACCCCCTCCCCTGCCAACGCCCCAGTTAGAACCAGTTGCTGGTCGGAATAAGAATGCAGGAATGATGGTTACAAGATTGCATAAAATGATCCATTGAATCCGAAATAACAAAGCTATTACTCTTTTCAAATGCGGATGATGAAGCTTAAATTGAGTATCTAAAAATTTGACCTCTCAACAAAATCTCTGATAAGGGTCACTGGAGCAAGGTGCGGCTTTTCCGCGCCGTCCTGGGCGCAGTGTGCCTCTCTGCCCAGAAGGGGGCCTCGCTGTTCCACCACAAGGCCAGTGCCAGCGCAGCCTCAGTTTCTTCAGCGCGTTCAAGTCCTTGATGCAAAGCGGCTGTGTTTGTTGACTCTGCCATTTGAGCGCTGTCTCCGACTTGTTTGTTTTGAATTACATTACAGGCTGGAATGTGATTGTGGCGGTAGTATTTTTAAATTGCCCGGGGGAGCAGCTAATCACAGTTACATGCTTCAGAGGATTTATAATTGCGTGGTTTTGTGCGCGCGTGTGTTTTTAACAGCATTTCAGAAGTTTTATGAGCGAAGAGTACGCAGGATTTTAAATTTACAATAATGGTCTGTGCACCTTCTCTTCGGTTTTAGCTACTTTAAAGACTCTCTTCTCATTAAGTTTTAGTGCCTTGACTAGTGTGTTCCTTTCTGCAGTTGGTCATAATTCATTCCTGGCTCCCGTGCTCTCCTGCAGGCAGACATCATTATATGTACTGACTTCATATCATTTGGGGGGAATTATTTGTGCTCGAAACAACCTGAGATCTTATCTTTGTAGAGTACCATCAGATTATTCTGGCTCATGATAAACCTTTAAGAGTAAATTTAGCTTGAATTTAGGGAGAAAATAATAATAATAATAATAATAATAATAATAATAATAATAATAATAATAATAAAGGTAAAAGCATAGAGCCAGAAACATGTGGCCGTTATTTCATCCGAGAGACAAGAACTGCTCAGGAAGCAGAGAGGTAACCAGAAAATAAGGCAGTGTACGTGTTTTCCCTTTCTGGTTTTAACAGATGGCTAAGTAGCATTTCCTAGTTCCTAAGCAGGGCTGAATGGTTTCCTTTCCATTTACCACCTTTAAAATTCTCTTTCCAGTCACTGACAAAAGAGCTTTTGCACACAGGCATAGTTTCCTGTGGAAAAATCGCTGTGGGTCGATTGCTGTAGTTAGGGATTAGTGCTGCCACCTCAAGATCACAATGGATGTCATAGACACCAAATGTGCAGAATTCAAAAGCCACGTCCACATGTCGGTGAGGAGCTATAGATATGTACATAGCAAAACTGTGTGTGTTCAGTGTCTTCCAGTAGGCTCTGCTGTAGTGTCGAACACGGAGGCCCACCTCAAAAGCTTGCTTGAAGGGACCAAAAAAGAATCGTACTTCGTGCATGAGATAGTTAGGAAGGCATAGAACATAGACAGCCTGTAGAGCCATGTGCCCTGCTAAAGAGAAATTGGGGAGAAACTGTCACATCTAAGCTGCTGGAGTATCCCAGATTACTGGGTCCAATCAGCGATGAAAAGTCATGTCAAGATATCTTTGCACTTCCCGACTTGTACACTTGAAATATGAAGAAAACAGCCAGCGACCCAGATGTAGGCAAGATGGCTTGTTTTTCTAAGGACCCTCCTTCCCTATTTGTAGCCCAGGCTGGCTTCAGACTTACTATACAGCTGAGAGTGGCCTTCAATTTCTGACCCTCCTGCCTGTCTAGTGTGCAGGCATTATAGGTGATTGCTACTTTTGCTGGGTTTGTCGATGCTGGGGAATCAGTCTCCAGGCTTCATAAAATGCTAGGCAAGCACCAGGCAATTGAGCTACATCATAGCCCTTTCTTCAGTTTTTTTGTTTTAAAGTTACGCCATACGTTCTCCGGGTCCTTTACCCGGAAGCACTTCGGTATTTATGCATAGAGTGCTGCCTCTCCGCATCGACACTCCCACTCTGTAACTATTGATTTGCTTTAAAGGCAAGGCGCATTGGTGTTCCCGTTCAGCCAGTTGGCTCAGATAACCCTGGGGAGAATTCCCTCCTGTGAAGCTAGCTCCACCCTAGGGCTATGCTCCGACCTAGACCGTTTCGGCCACCTTTCTTGAGAGCTCTCCCACCCAGCCACACCCCCCTCCACGGACAGTTTTTCATACCTGTCTTGCCCCTATCACCACTGCTGCCTTCTAGTTAGTGCGCTCTTCTTCAGGGTAACAGAGCGGTCTTTTTGTTTGCTGCTTACTCATCTAGAGGCAGACAAAGGCCAGCAGACTCTACAGGTGACATAAAGTTTGCGCACTTGGTTAAAATGTCTGATTTAGTCACTGTGGACTTGGCTTTCTCTCTCTCTCTCTCTCTTTCTCTCTCTCTCTCTCTCTCTCTCTCTCTCTCTCTCTCTCTCTCTCTCTCTCTCTCTCTCTCTCTCTCTCTCTCTCTCTCTCTCCGTAGCAGTGAGTGATCAGTCTGTGGGGGAAGAAATTGACTTTTTTTTTAAAATAAGAAAGACCATTTGACACTGATGGAAGGGAGGGAAGGAAGATTCATTATATAAATTCAAAGCAGCTGTTAAATTATTTGATTTCATTTTTCCTCTGTATTATGTGTTCCAGAATTCATAACTTTTGGTAAGAATATTTTAAACAGCACAGTCAATAAAAAAAATGAAAAGATCTAAAACTAAGTACTTTCATTCTTGACATCCTTCTCAGAAAAAAAAAATCATGTAAATTTCATTATAACTAATAGCGTGGTGGAAAAATGGTCCAAGCTATTTCTGACATCACAAGCGCCCTGTGGTAATAATAGGACTTTGAACTCAATGCTGATGATTATTGCCCACAAAATACAAGGCATTGTGGTGGTGGTGGGGGGGGGGGGGGGCACAGACACACGTTTCCATGGAGACAGCTTGACTTTAAAATGTTTTAGGCACCACCCCTTGAGTGTAGGTAAAAACAAAAGCTAAGACTAATTTTTTTTTTCATTTTTTTTAAAAGTAGTGATGCTTCTGTGTTTTGAAAGCTCCGGTGAAGCCAAAGCTGGCACTGCCAGGGTGCTCCACAGCCGCTGACCTCCAGTAGGCTTGAGGAGAGGAGACATCGGCAATTGATTTCCCTGGCTTTTGGCAAAGGAACGAGACTGCATTGACTTCATCCGTGCAGACAACGGCCAGCTCTTTCCTTCCTCCACAGGGCACTAATTGTGTGTAGTGAGGAAAGGCCCGATGGCTGATGGTATTTTTATGGGTCAGGCGGGCATGGCTTGTGGTGAAAGTTTGACATCTTTAGGATCCTACATGTTTGTCCGCTGAGCTAATAAAAGCAGGCTTGAGTGATTGTTTCGCACCTGATTTCCAAGTAGACTTTTCCACGCCGGACACCACATATCAATGATGGCTAGTAAGGAGGCTTTGCCATGAGAGTCAACAAAGGCTGTCGTTGGCCAGGCTTTGGTTGGGTTCCAAACCTTCATAACCAGGCCACAACACTGGCCCTGTTGCCTGCTGGGTCTGCATAGCCTGTTGCAAGTGTCCTATTAATTCTCCTTAGAACAACCCCCCACTCCATAGGAAGCTAAAAATTTCATCCCCACAACTGATGTAAAATGACCTTGCCTTCCCTCCAGCAGGACTCCCAGATTAACAGCAACACCACCTTTTCTGTCTCCTCTTTCCACCTCCAACCCCATCCCTCCATCCTGCCTCCTGCTTAGGGACGCCTGATTGTTTTTATGTCTGGGCTTGTGTGCAATGCATAGGATTACCTCTCTAATCCTGAGTAAGGTTTGGTTCCCATTTTCACAAGTGTCAGGATAATCTTTTACAAGTCGAGAGTGTAAACTGAAATCTAGCGACAGGCTCCACGAAGTGCGGCCTGTGGACCAAACTCCACCCTAGTGTCTATTTTCATATATTCTACAGTTGGTCGGACTTTTACACTTCTAAATGCTTGAAAGACCGCAGTTGAATAATGTTTAGGGACTTGTAAACCTAAAATGAAAATAAAATTTCAATAAATCTTCTGGGGTTTACAGCCACTCTGGTGCTACACATGCAGTCTATGGCTTGCGCAGTCTGGCCCTTTAGAAAGCATTTCCTGTCTCACGATCAAGGGTGGAAAGAGGAGGAGGTTGGATCGCCACGATGCCCATTCAAGTTCTATGACTTTGCAGCTGGGTAATGTGGCTCACTGTTCTGCTTGCCTCGTTGCCATGACTTTTAAAGGGGTTGTTTATAAATATGGAAGCGAGATCGGAGACACTAGAATATTTATTTTGGCTCCAACTATGTTACTTTATATATTACTTTTAAGGGTAGCAAGGAGAAAAGAATATACCGTTTTATTTGTGTTTAGAATAGATGCATTTTATTTATGACTATGACACAGGGTTCCGAGCCTTCGCCCTCTTTAACAATGGTTACTATGGTGTCAGCCTTTTGGGGCTTTCATTTTTTTAGACAAGTTTAAACAGAAATCACTTGACACATTGTTCCTCAAATGGGCTTTTGTTCCATACTGCTCATGGCTTGTTTAAAATATTCAGATAAACGCAAAGTTAATAATTAAAATAAACTACTGCTATTTCCATTAACTACCTAGGTTGAAACCCACAGTTGGCTCTTGAAAATTCTCGGAGCAGATGGAGTAGATCGACTGTTACAGCTCTGCCCTCCGGATCCTTCTCCAGGGCTCTCACCAGTTGTTCCCCCTTTGCCCTTTGCCCTTTAGGGAACAACCCATCCTGACTTCATAACAAAATGCCCACTTCAGCTTTGGCTGTTGCCTGGGCAGGCATGGTTAGGGGTCGTTTCCTTCAATGATACTTCTGTATTGGAGACCAAAATAAAGATGTCTGATTTTTTTTTTTAATCGGCAATCATGATTCAAATGATAAATGGTTTCAGGGGAGATTGTATTTCTTGTTAAACATTTTTAGTTACTTGTCTGTCTGTGTTTATCTGTGTGTAGGTACATCTGTGTGCAGGTACCCACAGATTGGGTGCCCTTGGAGACTTAACTCCTTAGCTTCCCTCCCCAAATTTTCTTTTGATCCAGAAGAAATTCCATTTTCTTTGGGATGAGGGACTCTGGGCAGGACACCAAGAGAGCCAACATCTGCCTTTCCCAATGGGTCCCCTCCACAGGTAAACCCGGCGCCACCCTGTTCATCATTTTGAGCTCTGATATCAAGATATCAACGGTGGATGCCTCGCTCAGCTTTCTTGTGCTCTGGCTCTCGAAGGCTCACTACCTCTAGGAGATCTCTCCCAAATACCCCAGCCCACAGTGATCGCTTGCTTCAAACTCCTACTGAGTGTCACATAGTTTAATACTCAATTGCTCTCTAATTACGGTAATTAGATTGTAAGCCGCTCAAAAGCGAGGATTTAGCCCAATCCTAGGCCCAGAGGCAGCTTCGGTAAATGCTTGCTGAGTGATGGATTTGCATTTCTGGATGCTTGCCAAGCAGCAGGACAAACGGGTGAATTAGCACTACCACAGGATGCTGTCCTTTCAGATTACTGGGCAAACCCACTGTCTAGCTGTCTAATGCCACTCCCCCTCTTTTTTAGCATAGGCCACCACTGCCAGACAGCTGGGCAGCCAAGGTAACACGGCTTAAATTCCAGATGTTCTGCAGTTCGTTTCTGCTCAGTGGAAGCCTACTTACGAGATTTGGGCTTACAGGCTCTCATTTTCAGGATTGAGATGCCAGGAAGGAGAACCAGGAAGGGGACAGAGATGCATAATTTTGTTTCCACTCTGGTAACTTTCCTGTGAGACCCCCCCAAAAGAAGGGGGAACACTAGTGAAGAATTTCCATGTTAAGATTTATATAACTCTCTTGCTAAGTTAGCCCAGAGACTGGACTGATATTTTAATCATAGACTCTAGAGAAGGAAAGTCAGCCGGTGAAATTGCTGGAGGTGACATGCCAATCTACAGAGAAACCCAATGTGGTTTTGGAGACCACCATGGAAATAATAACTTCAGTCATTAAGTGGAGAAGGAGAAGGAGAGAGAAACTGGAGAAGTTTTCCAGGACTGAGAAGTTATTTTTATTATAAACTAACCTGAGGGCAACCGTAGGCTTTATTATTGTTGTAACATTTAAAGTCAAATACCAATGGTGTTATCTCTTCGTGGTGATTACCCTTGGCAACCGCGGAGTCAGGCAGTTGATGGGGAAGATCATCTCCAGTCTTGGCTTCTAAGTTGCCATTTTCATAGTGTACAGGGGCCGGGTTATGTGGGCAAAGCTCAGTAAGAAGCACGTGGCACAATTCACATCTTGATGAAGATGCTCTCTCCCAGCAACTTGACTCTTTTCAAACCCTTGGCACAATCTCCATGGCTGTAATCAGCCTGAATAGGAAGGAAATGGATGTTCAGTTCCTTCATTTGTTTCCCTGCAGACCTGGGATAATCAATCCCAAATCTTTACAATGCTCTGCCACTGGCAGTCTCGCTAGAGGCTGGGAAAGCCCGGTTGCTTGGCAACTGCCATCAGATGGAGGTCAATGTCTATATTATGAACTGGACATCGGTTTGCACTTCTGAATCTGAGGGGGGGGGGGCCTGATATTGTGATCCTTTTGACCCTTAGGTATTTTGGAGAAGAGAGAAATGAGACATAAGGTTGAAATGATCAATGATTGGTGGTGTTAAGTCTCAAGTCACATTATCCTGGCAAGCAGTCAGGACACAGCTGCCAAAGGCCCCTGGATTCCACCAGATCCCCAAAGGCTGTCTCCTTTGTCTGTGATGGAGCCAGGGGAGGGACATGAGTAGAGCTGAACTCTGGACTGAGCTTTGCCTGTGGAAGCAGCAGATTGAATTGATAACGGGAGAAAGTTTGTATTGTTAACTTTTATAAGGTGGCAGTGATTTCAGGAATTTTACAGGGTTGGCATGTGACTTGGGCCTCACTTTCATCTGGCACACATTGCTCATCCTGCAGGGTTGTGTAGCATTAGCCGAGAACACTTCAAGATGAAAATTGGGATGTCTGTGGCAATGGCATTAATGCCTTGACTTGTTTGAGCATCTGGGACCCAAAGGCAAGAGAACTTGCAAAGCCTCTGAGAGGTTGAACAGAGCTCTCCTGGGTCCCAGGGGGAGTGGAGAAGAGATACAAAGACCAGGATGTGGTTCCATGAGGGAGAAAGTATGGCTTGGTAGCTTCTCTCCTGATCCCTACTTGAGAAATACAGCAACACTAAGAGGAAACTATAGCTCAGGTTAGTAATCTTTCTAGATCAATAAAAGAAATAGTCCAAACAGCAAGGGCACTGGTGTCTGTCTGCATGAAGGATAGTTGGTTTGTTTGCCTGCATGGTTAAGTGAAGGCCATTTGATTTGTCTGTGTGGTAATGGGCAGAGTTATTGCATAAAGTTGAAAGCCTCTGTATTCTTTCTTCTAAGAGACTCGGTCGGTGAGATGGCTTAGAATCCATGAAAAAAAAATCATTCTTGGCATTTGTCCAAATTCTCCTTGACCTCTGCTCCTTTTTATGTCAGTGAATACGGCTCTTCCTCCACTGGACTGTGAAGTCTGAGGTGACCTGTATCTATGACAGCTCCGGTGCTGGTGGCCTGTTTTGAGTCGAGTCATTTTAAGCTCACCCACAGAATCCAGCAAAGCTAGAAACGGAGCTGCAAGACATCAGACTCCACTGAGGAGTAGCTAGTGACTGCAGACGTTTATGGACTGTTTATTGTGTGTCGGGCTCAGCTGGGAGGGCTTTTCAGCTAAAACTTTAGATGATCCCGGCAGCAACGTGAGGAGGTTCCTGTTTTAATTCGCATTCAAGGACTGAGGTAATCCAGGTCTACAAAGTTTAACCCGCTCAAGATTACAGAGGGGCAGAGCCAGAGTTTAGACTCCAGCGCTCGCATTTCCCATCATATTAAACCACCAAGAGGATTGCCCAAATACAAAAAGAGCAAAGAGGATGGTGAGAAACACCGTTTCCTGCCCATCCTGCCCCCGCAGCAAAACCCTGTAACTCACCCAGGCTTAGTCATGAAGCCAAGCCCAGCTTCTCTCAGTAGACTGTGGGTTTGAATGTCTTTGCGTGTGGGTGGGTAGATGAGGGGAGGGTTGATGGATTTTGTTTTAAAAATACTTAATGTAAATCTTGTAGAAGGGAATGAACTGCTTACCTTGTTAAGAACAGAGCTCAGGATATTTATTAGCTTGAAAATATAGCAGAGTCATTTTCTTGGGCCTTCACAAAAACTGGCAAATGACATGACTTTGGAATGTATCAGTGAAAGATATTGTGTGGGGTTCACAGATGAATTTCCCATACATTTGCATATTCTGTACTTGTTCGACGAAAACAATAGCACGCCAATATTACTATTATGAGGTCGATGCATAGCTGGTAGGTTTTGGTAGCAAGTGTCAGTTATTTACCATATCACAAATACCATGTAACAAAAAGCTTCTAGAACCTCATGGGCACACACAAATAGCTCGCTTACACATCTGTCATATTAGTGTAAACACCTACTGATCTTGGCTGAGCTGGCCTACACTATGTGGATCCAGTTCAGCTCACTGATTGGTGATCTAACCTGACTTTGGATAGGGTAACGAGCAGGTCAGTTCCTGCATGTCCCTCAGTCTCCAGTATGCTGGGCTAGTTATGTTTAGTAGCCTATCTCAGAAGTACAGGCTCCGAATAAGCCAGTTAAGTCCATTCCAACCTTCTGCTGATCTCGTGCCTATTAATATCTCATTAGCCAAAGCAAGCCACATGGCTAAGGCTTAGAGTAGATGTAGCTTAGTTGTTTAATACACTCCATTAGTTCCTGTCGAGAAGAACTAGAAAAATAGCATGGCAAAATAATGGATACAGGCAAGGCTGGAGAGATGGCTCAGCAGCCAAGAGCAGGTTCTGCTCTTGCAGAGGATATGAGTTTAATTCTTAGGACCCACGCTGAATTGATCTCTAACTCCAGTGCCAAGGGATCCAACATCCTCTTCTGAACACCGTAAGTACCTGCACTCACATGCGCATACACACATAATTAAATTAGTTGTTAGTAAAAATATTAACTTTTAATTAAATTATTTATAGGAAATAAATTTTGTTATATATATGTTATATATATATATGATAAAATAGAATAAAGTAGTAATATTTATTAAATTAATACAATATTAATAAAAAGGAATGAATACTAAGTATGGTGAACAATTTATTTTTGAACTACAACATATTTTCAAAGTTATGTGGCCTAGCAACACAGGTATATTAAGTTGCATGGCTGGGTTTTAAAGGCTAAGTTCGCCTTTCCTCAGATCAGAAGACCTTAGCCATGTGCAACAAATGAAGGGTTTAGAAACTGGCTTTGCCTCCAGCTTCTTTCCAGACATGAATACTCTTCTCCACGTCCCTCTTACGACCCTTGCAAATGGAGACAACCTCAAGCCCTCAACAGTAAGTGATGTGAGCACTGCCAGGAACTGGTGGCACAGTCTCTGAGAAGGCTTTATGGTGAAAACCAGGCACACAGTTTTAATCACTGCCCTTGATTTTGCATTTGGTGGTCTTTCAGCTTCCTCTCACATGTGGTAGCTCGGAAATGTCATGTGTATAAAGGCAGATGACTTTTTCTTTCTTCTTTCCCCAGTCATTCCAGCAGTGCACCAGTCCATCCATATTAGCAGTACTTTTCATGAAAAAGATGCCCTGTACAAATTGCTCTTAAAAACAAAAACAAACCAAAAAAAAAAAAAATCCCCAAAAACAACAACAACGAAAAACCAATGCTAGTAACTTCCCTAAGCCAGTCTACAAAGCTGTCCATCTCATCTGTTGACGAAAGTGGGATTCTGAGCTGATTGAACATCCAGTCTCTTTATCAGATACTCT
The DNA here is from genome assembly GCF_000001635.26 of Mus musculus. Taxonomy (NCBI): domain Eukaryota; kingdom Metazoa; phylum Chordata; class Mammalia; order Rodentia; family Muridae; genus Mus; species Mus musculus. The sequence goes on from NC_000076.6 coordinate 13,574,489, forward strand.
TTCTTTTCTTCAAGCTGGCTTTGAACATTTGACCTTAGTTTTTTCTACCTTCCAAAAACTGGCATTGCAGGCATGTGCTGTTATATTTGTCTTGAGACACCCTTTCTGCAAGTGTCTTATTCAGACTCTACAACCTGCTTGCTTGCTGCATTGCTATTCTTTTGATTAAGCCAATATCATGATGCATATTATGAAGAAAGTTGGAAATCTTCATATACTTCTGTCGACCCTAGGGGCAAAATGGCATAAGCGTGGCCATACTAAGTAAGATACACTGCTTGCCTGCCCAAAGTGTATTTCTAATGACGAAATCCACCATGTATCCAGTGGTGCTCATTCATCTGTCCTGTACCACTGACAACATAACAGAGACAACGGTCTGTTTCTTTGGGGGAGAACAGATTTAGCAAGCTTAGAGGACCACTGAGGATCCATCAGGATCCTTGAGGGTACTCTGTGTCTACGGCAGTGTTGGGGACCACCATTGAATGAGTAGTTATCTGAAAGTGATATCTTAAAATGGAAGGGGTACTGCCTGAAGAATGAGGAGTTAAAAACAAGTCAGTGACCAACTAACTGATGGAGACAAGCTGAGAAATTCAGTTCTGTGTCCCGCTGAATATAAACATCTGGGATCCTGAGTATGTGCTGCATCTGGCTATCCTAGCTTCCCGTATTGGGAAGCACTGACCTGCGGTGGCATGGGACTCTACACAACGAGAGCAAAAGCTATGTAGGCTTGACTGTTTGAAGCTAGCTCTCACTTGGCTCTCACTGAGTGTCTGTTGGCCAAATGTACCAAGGATGCTTCTGTTGTTCTCCTCTCGCAGAGACTCAGAAACGCCCTTTACCTTATGCAACAGGAGTGCCCAGAGGTTGAACAGTGTGGGAAGTAAATAAAGCGCAATTCCAGCAGCTAACGGCATCCCAAGGAAAGCTTACTATTTGTGGCAAAGAAGAATGAACATGACTATAAACCAAAGGACTTCCCTTCTTACTGGGGCTCTGGTTTGGATCTTGGTCACATGACTCACTGGCCACTTCTCCACATATGTAATCAGAATAACAAATGATATGTTACATCTGAAAATGCTTCAGAAATTAAAGTTCCAGATGAAGTCCAGGTGTTATGATTATGTAAGACACAAACTGCAAAAAGTAGCCCCAGATAACTCAAGAAAATCATACTCAAGCCAGAGCAGGGAGTGGACCTTGTCCATCATGGACACAGCTCTCACCTGTCAAAATGCCAGGGTAAAACTTTGATGAAATTACTGAACTATCCTCAACAGCAACAGAATTATGAAGACACTCTGAGATAACGAGTCCTTTTTTATTGTGAATGAAGATTTTTCATGTTTATTATGCAGGTTATAGGAACTACCCAAATCGTTGAATTGCTCAAGATGGACTTTGACTGAAGTAATAATGAGTAAAGTACTATTTGTTGATCAAGTGAAATTTATTCCCTAATTATGATATATAATTTACATAAGGCAGAGTTCTTCTAATTATGAAATATCTTATCTTAATGGCTCACAAGACACAATCAACATTTTCTCCCTCAAATTAAAGTGAACAATGAACAAAAACAGTACAGACAATAAGAGTCCTTATTGGGAATCTGAGGCAGGAGGATTACCAAAAATTGAAGCTTATACCTGGACTGATTGAAAAAATGAATTCCTGGACTACCTGAGATACATAAGAAAACCCTCTCTGAAACCAGCAAACAAAGCAATAAATAGAATAAAAAGGAAGAAAAGTGAGACTCAAAACAGCAAAGGACCCATTGGAAGTCAGGAAATTAAGGACCCAAGATGAAGGAGGAGCTTTTATTTTTAATTAATTAATTTATTTATTTTTACTTCTTCACTTTTCTCTTTTCAGTCATCCCCTCCCACAACCTTCCCCTGCCCCGGGCCCCCATCTCCTTCTCCTTCTGAGTGGGTGGGGCTACTTTGGTATCCCCCAATCCTGGTACTTCAAGACTCTTCGAAGCTAGGTACTTCCGCTCCCACTGAGGCCAGACAAGGCAGGCCAGCTAGAAGAGCATATCCCACATACAAGCAACAGCTTCTGGGATAACCCCTGCTCCACTTGTATGGGTCCCACATGAAGGCCATGTTTCACATCTGCTACTTATGTGCACAGCCAAACAGTGTATGGAGCTTGGGGACTCTTATGGAAGAGTAGAAAGAAGGATGGAAGGAGAGCCTTAAAGGATGAAGTTGGGCTTCCATGGCTAGAGGATAGAACTGGGATGTTGGAGACTGTGGGGATGGGACAGTGGTTTAGATGATCCTGGCTGGGTACACTGGATCTTAGCCACAGTCAGAAGTCCCTGTCAGTGAAGGAAGCAGTCCTGGGTTAAGACTCAAACATGAAGGTGTTTTGGAATGCACCATCAGGGCTCACAGGAATCAACAAGGAGTCAGGAAGGGATTAGCAAACATCCCTGCTAAGGTTAAAATTAGCATGAATTTGACCTGCCCTTCTCAGTGCCTGGATGGAAACTCTCCTTGGTTAAGATCCAGAAGTGAGGGTTTCTAAAACCTTAGACCAGAGTTTGAAGATAAGCGGATTTGTTCAGGAATGTTGCCTTTGTTCGTAGCCTTGGATCATTACTGAAGGTATTTAGGAGACAGCGGAGTGGCACGCTTTGTTTGTGGTGGTTCTGTCCCTTATTTATAGATGGAATGTTTGCCATGGAAGACCTTGATCTTGCTTTTGCACAGGATGAATGCGTTGCTAGAAACACCAGCCATCTCGGTGTTGTCCTTAGCACTGAAACAGGATCGCACGTAGCCACACTCCCCCTTCTTCTGTGCTTGCTCATTATTTATCCTGGACTTATCTCAAAGACAGATTAAAGGACAAAGCATGAACCTACAAGCAATCCCTAACCTCAAATATTTGATCTATGTCATCACATCTGAGTAGTTCAGAATCTTAGAAAAGACAAACCGGGGAGTTTGGCTTCTCTCTGCCCCTTTAAAGGAAGAGTCAATGCAGCTTCTCTACATGCTCAAGTCACCCATTGGTAGCCCTTTCTAAATCTTAAGGCAGTACACAAACCATCTTCCTGTGGCATAGATCTGTCACTCCAAAATTAAAAGTAAGCCAGATGCTACTTGCCTCAAGAGAAACCTATAAGTTAAGTTAAAAAAAAAAAATCAATTTTTGTATATGGGATGGATCCCCGGATGGGGCAGTCTCTGGATGGTCCTTCATTCTGTCTAAGCTCTGAACATTGTCTCTGTAACTCCTTCCATGGGTATTTTGTTTCCCATTCTAAGAAAGAACAACAATATGAACTAACCAGTAACCCCCAGAGCTGTGTCTCTAGTTGCGTATGTAGCAGAGGATGGCCTAGTAGGCCATCGTTGGAAGGAGAGGCCCTTGGTCTTGTGAAGATTATATGTCCCAGTACAGGGGAATTCCAGTGCCAGGAAGCGGGAGTGGGTGGGTTGGGGAGCAAGGCTGGGGGAGGGTATAGGGGACTTTGGGGATAGCATTTGAAATGTAAATGAAGAAAATATCTAATAAAAAAACAAGGAAAAATCAATTTTTGTGTTTGTAAGTTTAAGTACCTATATATTGTATTTAGTTACAGTGAGGTGCCTCAAAATATTGGAAACATAATTTATTAGGTATCTCTCTGGCTTTAAGAGACCTGTCAGTGCATAGTAGGTAGTTTGTTTACAAGGAGACAATTAGTCATTGATGTGGCCAGTCATTTCAATAACAATAAAAACTGCTAAGAATTATGTTGGCTGAGTTCATAATAAACTCCTTACAAATATTACCTATTGGTCATAAGTAGTCACCATGTAAATATAAATATTGGCTATTATAATCAATCAAGTAGGGGTTCTTATGACCACTCCTTTCACAGATGGGGAAATTAAGGCTTATAGAGATTAACTAGCCTGGTATCACACAAGGCCAGAATTGAGCCCACATCTGGATGGTTACAAAGCCCATTTACCACCATGTATTATTGCTTAATAAATAGCCCTACAGATAACATTATGCTAGATTTTCAACAAGGAGAATTTCTTTTTCCTTGCTGTTATCTTAAGACTTTTAAAAATAAAACTTCAAGCATTCATTTTAAATGAGTTTTATCCCTATAAAAGCCATCCAAACAGCACAGCAGATTCTCAAATGTTAACTTCTTACATAACTCCAGTGATCAAAAACAGGAAATTAATATTGATATGAATTCTCTTCATGGCCAACAGGCTTCATGCAAATTTTACCACTTTTCCCACTAAGTCCCAAGGTCTCAGCCAGGAGGACACACTCCTGTCATGTCTCCTTCTAGACCAGTTCTGTAGTGCATGACCTAGAGCAAGGAGGTCTCCCTCTGTCCTTACCCAGGCTGCTTTGCTTGTTTGGTGTGAGTCGCTTGAGTCCAGAATGCTTCCATAATCTTCCTTTGTCAGCCATGACTCTTAAAAAATGCGGACTAGTTATTTTTTTTTCCAGAAACATTTAAATTTGGGTTCATCTAAGGTTTCTTCATGAATAAATTTGGGTGTGCCTTTGTTAATGTTGACAACTCTCAAAGTTATGCTGTGCATTTCTGGGTGTTTTGCAGCAAGTCCTGCCCCAGGTTGGTTTGTTGAGCTGCCATTGACGTTGAGTTTGGCCCTTTGGCTAAGGTGATTTTAGTCATATTTATCTGCTGTAAAACATTTCCCCTGCAACTAGCACGTTTTTGTTGGGAGTATATTTTGAGACCATGTTACTATGGTCCCTTCTAATTTTATCACCCGTTCGTGATTCTTTCTTAGCATCAGGATTGCTGTGTGGATACCGGCTTTCTCCCTCACCGTTACTTCTGTGCTTGGAATTCTATTGTGAGGGAAAGCTTTCTCTTCTTATCTATTTACTTTTTTGGTTATTTATATCAGAATAAAATCATGGACTTGTACCGAGTCTCACTATGTACCCTAGGCTGACATGGAACTTGGTATGTAAACCAGACTGTCCTCCAATTCACAGAGATCTGCTTGTCTCTGCCTCCAGAGTGCTGGGCTTAAAGACATGCACCACCATGCCTAGCTAAAATAATGGCTTTTCTTTTTGATTCTCTAATAGCCTATTCCTAACATTATTTTTTTTAAATTACCTCATATTCAAGATAATGCCTTCAGGAGATTACTGTGTCTTTTGATATTTCTTCCATTACTTAAAAATTTTTGAAACTACAATTTAATTACAACATTTCTCTCTGTCTTTTCCCCTCCCAACCCTGCCCCATATACCTTTCCCTGCTCTCCTTCAAATTCATGGCCTACTTTTTGCTAATTGCTATTGCATGCACATATGTATACATATAAATATTGCTAAGTATTGCTAAGTTGAGTTCGCATAATGTTACCTGTATGTGTGTTTTCTAGGCTGACTCTTTAGCAGTGGGGAAGCCCTCTTTCTTCTCCCTCTCTTGGCTTCCCTCGATTGCCTATAGTTCTTTATGAGGCCTCATGAGCCTTTCTCTGTCCAGTTTGACATGTTCATTGATGTCGTGCTTCTTCAGTTCATGTGCAAGCAGCCACGCTGGCGAGACTTGATGGCTGTAGCTTCTGATATTACCTGCTCTGACATTGTGCTGTGCATTTCCAAGGGTTTCGCAGCTAGACCTGCCCCTTGTTGATTTGTCGAGTCTCTTCTGCATCATGACTCGAGCCTTAGGTGCATGAGTGTTTTGAATGTGTATCCATTAGTACAGGGCTGCGAAGCTCTTCATTGTCACTGGTTGTGGTTTTCTGTAGTGGTCTCCCATCTGTTGCAAAGAGAAGTTCTCTTGATAAGGGTTGAAGCCTACACTTACTTGTGGGTATAAGGACAAGTGTATATACATTATTATTAGGGATTATGCTGGCTTAGTAAATTAGTGGCTGTAGATTCTCCTTCAGTAGCCATGACCTCACTAGCTGTGTTTCCAGGACAAGGGGTGGTTTCCCAATTTTTTTTCTGCCTATTGTTTGGTTTAGGCTACCCCCACCAACTCTCCAATGGGCTGAGGTGTATTTTTACATACCAAAGCAGACCTGGCCTCCAGGTTCTCCCAGCATCCCTCAGCCCCTACCTGGCATACCTTGTCCCCAGCTCTGAACTTTCCAGCCTAAGGGCTGGGCTGCCCTTCCAGAGGCGCCTCCCAGACATTTTGTAATCTCTCTCTCTCTCTCTCTCTCTCTTTCTCTCTCTCTCTCTGTCTGTCTCTCTCTTCTCTGTCTACACACACACCCTTTTTTCTCTCTTTCACCCATGCCCCCCTTCTCCATGGCAACTTCCCTGGTATTGGTCCTTGGGGTCAGTGAACTCACCCACCTCAGAGCAGCTTCCCACTAACCCTGCCTTTGATACAATTTAATTCAGCTTGAATCAGCTCATTTCACTGGCTGCAGAGAAATAGCCTGTCACCTAGATCTGGGGTCCGCCATTCTCCAAGGGACCCTGGTGTCTTTTGTTGAGAGTGGTAGTTAGGAGCCCAGATATAAGTACTGAATATGTTGGTTCCTATTAGAGTGTCTTTGATTCTGTCGCTCTGAGTATGTTATAGTACATGTGCACTAAGAGCTCTTCAGAGCCATGCATCCAAGGCCTCAGTCTGGTCTCTATCCATGACTCCTTCTTCTGTTTATGCAGTCAGAGTCACTTGCCACAAAACATTATTTACTCCATATTAGAATCGCCAGCCGTTTCCTGTACCCCTTTAAGTACATTTATGCATAGGACATTGTGTCTTTAGTTCCTGTCTCAGTGTCTTAGCTCCTGACATAGTCAGGGTTTCTATTCCTGCACAAACATCATGATCAAGAAGCAGTTGGGGAGGAAAGGGTTTATTCAGCTTACACTTTTAGCATTGTTGTTAATCACCAAAGGATGCAGGACTTGAACTTAAGCAGGTCAGGAAGCAGGAGCTGATGCAGCAACCATGGAGGGATGTTACTTACTGGCTTGCTTCCCCTGGCTTGCTCAGTCTGCTCTCTTATAGAACCCAAGACTACCAGCCCAGAGATGACACCACCCACAAGGGGACCTCCCCGCTTGATCACTAATTGAGAAAATGCCTTACAGCTGGATCTCGTGGAAGCATTTCCCCAACTGAAGCTCCTTTCTCTGTGATAACTCCAGCTGTGTCACGTTGACACAGAACCAGCCAGTCCAGCTCCTTTCCCCTCTCCTTCTGTGTGTGGTCATGGAATTGATTTGCTCTTGTTTGGTTGAGCAGCTTGTCTTTCCCAAGTATCAGTTCCGGATGAGATCTCATCTCTGGGAGGAATCTCTGGTGAGTCTCTTCATGCCGTGGGTATTCATTCTCTCAACTCCAACAGATTCTTTAAGGTCACTTCACACTTTTGTAGCTAGTTTTCTGTTAATGTTTGTATTGACCCCCCCTTTTCAAACCATTACTCATTTCTTGCCTCCTGATGGTTTCTGAGTATTGACATACTTCTTTTGACATTTCTTGTCTCATTCTTGTTGATTTTGTCAGTGTAGCTTGAGCGAGCTGTCACCATTCCTGCTCTTGGTTGCTTGTTGTAGTATTTTTTAACCCCAATCCGGGGTTTCTATTCCACCTTTGACCATTTAGTTCCCAGATGAAACACACACATGACCTTTATATTTAGAATAAGCCTTAATTAGCACTAGAGCTGGGCAGATAGTTACCCTCTATGCTATTAAAATTTCCTATCTATTGGGGACCCCATGCACAGTCCAATAGCTGGCTGTGAACATCCACCTCTGTATTTGTCTGGTTCTGGCAGAGCCTCTCAGGAGACAGCTATGCCATGCTCCTGTCAGCAAGTGCTTCTTGGCATCTGCAATAGTGTCTGGGTTATGAATACTGAATGGATCCCCAGGTGAGGAGTCTCTGAAGAGCCTTTCCTTCAGTCTCTGCTCCACACTTTGTCTCCATATTTCCTCCCTTGAGTATTTTATTCCCCCTTCTAAGAAGGACTGAAGTATCCACACTTTGGTCTCCCATCTTCTTGAGCTTCATGTGGTCTGTGAATTGTTTCTTGAATATTCCCAGCTTTTGGGCTAATGTCCACTTATCAGTGAGTGTATAACATGTGTGTTCTTTTGTGACTGGGTTACCTCACTCAGGATGATATTTTCTAATCCTGTCCATTTGCCTAAGAATTTCATGAATTCATTGATTTTAATAGCTGAGTAGTGGAGGAGGTAGAAAAAGGACTGAATGAGTGGAAGAAGATTGCAATCCCATAGAAAAACAATAATATCAACCAACCAGACACCCCAGAGCTCCCAGGAACTAAACCACCAACCAAAGAGTACACATGGAGGATCCCATGGCCCTGCCGCATATGTACCAGAGGATGGCTTAGTCAGTCATCAATGGGAGGAGAGGCCCTTGGTCCTGGGAAGGCTCGATGACCCAGTATAAGGGAATGCCAAGGTGGGGAGGCAGGAGTGGGTGGGTGAGCACCCTCAAAGAAGCACGGGAAAGGAGGATGGGATAGGGAGTTTCCAGAGGGGAAACTAGGAAAGGGGATAACATTTGAAATGTAAATAAATAAAACACCCAATAAAAGTATTTTTTTAAAAGATAAATAAAAAATAAAAGAGCCAGGATGTAGCTCAGTGCTTCAGTGCTTGCCTAGCACATACACAAAGTCCTGGGTTCAACTCCCAGCACAAATATAAATAGATAGATAGGTAGAAAGATAGATAGATAGATAGACAGACAGACAGACAGATGATAGATTGATAGACCAATAGACAGATAGATAGATAAATAGAAAGATAGATGCTAGACAGATGATAAACAGATAGATGATTGATAGATGCTAGGCAGATAGATGGTAGATTGATAGACAGACAGATAAGTAGATGCTGAGCAAATAGATGATAGATAGACAGATAGACAGGCAGACAGACAGACAGACAGACAGACAGGTAGGAGAAATAAAAGGAATGGAAGGAAGGAGAAAACAAAACAAATTTCCTTTCTGTAATCCTGAGTCATTACTTACTATGTTTCAGCTGCGCTGTTCTTAGTTTCAGTTGGCCAGCACTCAGGGCTACATTTTCATGTACTCACCTAACCTATGGAGGTTTCTCTCTTCTCCTCACCTTCTCTCCCTCATGGTTCTCCCCTGACCTTCAAGCCCAGGAACCCTAAACCCTTCCTATGTCTCTTCTGCCCAGCTACTGGCTGTCGACACAGTGTCACTTGGGTCTACCTGTGAACTCTCTTGTCTCTGGGCCAACCAGGTCTTGGGGGCCTGGACTTAGCATTAAATATACAGCAAAAGACCAAACCTCAATAGCTGCTTTTCTCAATGCTGTGACAAATGACCTGACAAAATCAAGATGAGGAAAGATAGATTTATTTTTGGACTAAAGTTTGAAGGGATACATTCTAATGTGTGAAGGATTATATGATGGAGGGATTGTGAGGCAGCTGGTCAGGTTGTGTTCATAGTCAGAGTAAGAGGAAGTGGAGAGGGAGAGGGAGTTTTGGAGCTGGAGACCTGTGTTCAGTGTGATTTCTCTTTTCTTCCTTTTTGACTTAGTCCAGACTCTAGCCCATGGGATGTGGGAATGCCCACATTCAAGGTGGATCTTGCCTCTGTCTAGAAACAACCTCACAAACACACTCAGAGTGTGTCCCTAGGTGCTCCAAGTCGAGTCAGATGATGAAAATCAGCTGTGACAGCTGTGCAAAGCCAGAATCCTAGAAGAGAGTCCATTGGAAAGGATTCACCGACTGTGCTCCCTCACAACCTACCCTATGGTGCACTCATTTCCCCACCGTCCCCCAACTCACTCCTACACACTCCTGCATCTAACCCATCTCCTCAGTGACCAGGTCATTCTTCTTCTATTTACCTTCTCATATCACGCAACTATGTGTGTAGTTTCTTATTTCCCCTTTTAGCCCCCCAGAAAAGGCACCATTTTGTGGATGTGTTCAAGTTTTTTCTGCTTAGCATCGTATCCCACTTAAGTGTATGTCATACAATCCTTATCACTGGTTAGTCACAGCTGCCTAACACTTGACTGACTGTACGTCTGTATGAGGTAGAGTTTATTCATCTGCTCTCATGAATACCTGAGCTGTTTCCAACTAATTCTGCAAAGAATAAGTTGCATATGTAATTTTGGAAATGTATCTTTGAAAGGGGTTCCTGGAGGTGAGATTGCTCCCGTGAAAGGTGAGTGTGTGGACCGTTTTGGTAGTCACTACCACATCCCTCTCAGAAAGGATTCTGACAATCTGCCGTCATCTCTTCTAGCTTTTTGTGCATGTACCTGCCTCTCTTTAGCTCTGCCACTAAAATTGTATTGTACTTCAAACTAATTTTATCTGATAGGTGAGAAGAGCGGCAGTCTTGGTTTGTGCTTACTTATTTCACGAAATATTATGCATACTTTAAAATGTATAAACATTTTATAAATATAGAATGCATAAGTGAAATATATTAAAATTATTTTTGCATGATTATTTTTATTTTTCTACTGATTTTGGTTGTTCACAAATTCTGTTTTTCCACCTTTATTGAAAATAGATTATTTTCTCATAAAACATCCTGATTATAGTTTCTCTCCCTCTCCTCCTCCTTTTTTTCCCACCTGCTGGAGGCCAGCTCCAGAGTTCTGATAAGAAAGGTTTACCTATCTTTAAGTTACTCTGAGGCCAGAATGTGCAGTCTCTGGAATCACTGATACTCTTTGTATAACAGCAGAGAATTATGTAACGAGGTTCTTTTGTCCTTTTCTCTGCAGGAATGCCTTGCATAGGATCCTCAGACTGAGAGTTTTTTAAACTCCTTGTCAGCCTCTGAAAGTCTCTCAGGAAAGTTTTTTTAGGAAGAGAAAAAAAGGGAGACACTTTAAAAAAGGATTCTAATCTTCATTTCCAAGGAAAAGTAAAGTTGAAAAACCTATTAGACTATATGTTCTCTTAATTTCTAAGTTACTCTATTCTGCTCTTCCTCCTCCTCCCTCTCCTAGTCTTGCTCTTTTCTTCTGCCCTAATTTAATCGTAGTTTGTACCTTTTCTAGAAGAATAGATCATATGGTCTTTCCAAGCACCCCCCCCTTTTTTTAAACAAATGTCCACTAAAAGTTCAAACATAAATTTAAATCATAAATTGAATAAGAAATTTACAACAGGGAGGTTTGCATGTATTTCCATCAAGAATAGGTGTCTAAGTAGATAATTATTTTCTGTCACTAGCTCTATAGGTTCCTTGAAAATTGAAAACTATAATTCTCGTGACTAAGTTAGCATTGAAGTTTTTGAACATTTGTATAGATAAACCCAGTCAACATTTAATCTTCTGTCCTTGCACCTACAATAAATCATTAGTTCCCTATTATGGCCTTTGGTGAATTGTTTGGTGAACACTAAGCTAAAAGCTCTAATATATGTGCAGAAGACCTAATATATATGCAGAAGACCTAATATATATGCAGAAGACCTAATATATATATGCAGAAGACCTGGTGATGCACACCTATTTAGGTCCTGTGCTTGATAATTTGGTCTGTGCTATCTCATGAGTTCTTTAAGTATTAAGGCTCAAAATCCCTTGCCTGTGGTATATATTACAAATATTTTTCCTCATGTGTCAATTGTCTTTTGATTTTTGTACATGGTCTTTTCAATTTTATGGAACTCTAGTTTTCAGTCTTTCATATTTTTTTCTAGATGTTTTGGGCTCTCCATATCAAGATTAAAGAGTAATTCACCCTTATTTTCTTCTGGTAGTTATAAGCACTAAATGGTTATTAGGTCTAGACTTTTATCCACTTGGAGTTTATTCTTGTATTTGGTTAAGATGCAGATTTCATTTATTTTTTCCACTGGCCACATTGTTTCCCCCATTTTGGCTTGGAAATTTAATATACAATTCTGTCATACACACACTAACCTTCCATATGTACTTGTGCCTCCTTGAAGAAGCTTGTTTCGTCCCATGGCTCTCTACTTGTTTCATCACATGGACAATACCGGATGTTTTAAGTGCAGAAACCTAACTAACAATAGTTTTAGATCTGGTTGAATACATTTCTAGTCATATGCATTCTGTTATTTTTTAAATTAAAATATATTATTGCAATTTATGTGTATGGTTGTTTGGCCAGCATATGTTGTATGTCTGTGCACCACATGTATGTTTGGTATCTATGGAGGCCAAAAGAGTTCCTCCAGTCCCCTAGAGCTGGACTTACAAGCAGTTTGAGCCATCATATGGATACCAGATATGAAATAAAGGACCCCTAGAAGAGAAGCCAGTGCTCCTAACTGCTGTGCCATCTCCCCAGTCTCATTTTTTAAAAAATAGATTTATCACCTATTATTTTGTTTGTTTTTCCCTACAGTGGTGCTCTGAACGAGCATCTGCCCTATTGTCTCAGGAATTCGACCACTTAGTGCCCATTGGTGCTGTTTGGGCATGTATAGGAGGAGTGGTTTTGTTGGAGGCAGTAAGTCACTGCTGGCAAGCATTGAGAGTTTAAAGATTCCCACCATTTCCAGTTGCTCCTACTCATCTGAGGATGTGAGCTTTCTGTAACAGCCGCCACCCCTGCTGGTGCTATGCCTCCTAGCCACAGTGAACCCTTGTTTCCTGGAACTGTAAGTCCAAATAGATTTTCCCCTCTGTAAATGTCTTCTGTTTGTGGTGTTTCATCACAGCAACAGAAAATTAACTAATATCAATAACAACTTGTTATTCAAAGTTCGTGTAATTCAATTATGTGATGCTATGTATAGGAGAAGCAGTTGTGCCTCTCAATGGCATTTTTTTGTCATTCCAATTTGCATTAATAGTGAGTAGTTCAACTAATGGGAAACAAGGAAAAGTTTAAGGAGCAATCATCAGGAACTAAGATACAGTGAGGGAAATCTCAGAGACAGGAGGCAAACTCCAGATATATTCTATATCCTGAAGCCAGGGTTGGTTGAAGCATTGAGATTAGATGAACAGAAGTCATGGACACGCTTAGAAGGGACAAGAGAGGCAGGACCTAGAATTATGATATTTGAGGGCTAGCATGCTTAACACAGGAGTGTACATATTCTCCCTTCAGGTGAGGCATATTATCTTATACATTTGGAAGAAAATGTTCCCAATCCTTGTTCAAACTGCTAACAACATGGCCTTAAAGCGTTTAAATATGGGACCAGAGAGATAGCTCGGGACTTAAGAGGTCTGCCTGCTTTTTCTGGAGATTCGAAGAGCAATTCCCAGTACACGCAGTGTGGCTCAGTGTGACCTTTAACTGTGGTTCCAGGGGATTAGATAACACTCTCCTCCATTCTTTGGACACTGGGCACACATGCGGCACACAGGCATATGTGCAGGCAAAACTCCTATATACCTAAAATAAAACCTTAAAGAGCATAAGTATGTTTATGCCTTACATAGTTCTGAAGTAAGGTTTTATTTTATTCCCGAGGAATCTAAGTTGCTTCTTGCAGAGTTTAACATCTTGAAACTAAAAGTTTCACATACATTTTAAACAGCCCCTTTCCCTTCAACTGCCCACACATTTACCAAAATAAACAAGGGCACCCAGCAGGCTTCTCTCTGATTTGCATAGCAGGGAGAGTGATGCAAATCCTCACATTTGGGTTATTTCAGCCCTTGGGGAGATGATGAAGGGTTCCTTCCCTCAAATACTCTTCAGCGCAATGTCCTTGCCAGAGAGCTTGCTAAAGCTCTGTGGCTGTAAGTGGAGACAGTGGAGGAATTAAAAATTCAGATTTTAAAACACTCTAGTTCTGAGTGTTAAGTGAGGACTTCTGGCTTGGCCATCAGCTGTGGCTTTTGCCTCACCCCCACCCAACTCCTGGCCTGTGGGGCTCCACCAATCCCCTCCTCCCGTCCAACACTGTGTTTTCCCACCTCTCCTCCCCATACAAGCAAAGCAGGCTCAGATGCTCCTCTCCAGCCTATCATATATAAAATCAGAGGAGTTACACTAACACGCTGTGTTAGCATTGAATTCAGCATAGTGTATGGCCATGAACAGGTATATGAAACCCCTCCTTCTACTGTGACGTAAACTATTCATTTTCTTGACCTTATGCACCATCTCATCTTGCTCTGAGCTCAAAGCAGCTAGGTCCCAGGTCAGGTTGTGTGCATGGTTGGGTTCACCACGATTGATAGTGGCAAGTTAATTGTAGAAAGAAGTGGGGGAAAGGGGAACAGATTCCTGTCTGCAGAGCTTTGGGTCTTAGCTGGCAAGTGTGATTAGCCCTTGCTTCAGCGAATGATCATAGACAGCCCCTAGGAGCTGCATATACGCGTGGTTTCAGAGTGATTAGTAACTCAGGATTATTCTCGCTTCTGTCCCGCCCTGAACTCATGGTGAATCTAGGTGGTTTTTGATTTACCCAGCAACTAGGACAGTGAACATTGCGTAGTAGATGCCCTAAGAATCATTTGGTTCTATTGATGCTCACCCGTTCAAAGTCTCAAAGACTGACCCCCGAATAATTATTTTCAAACTTTCTTAGAACAAGGCTATTTTCTTAAAAAAATTTCCCAACATGCATGCAATATGAGCACTGACTTGTCTGACCCTGAGTTAGGGTTCTGTGATCTCTCTGATTTTGTTTCTTCTCGTGTCTCTGCCTATGTTTAGGAATCCTCATAGCAGAACTTGGCTCTATAGATCTGTTCAAAGACAGCCTGTCCCTGAAAATCAGGCTTACTCTGTGAGGCACGCCAGCAAATTCTTATGTCATGATCCCAAATCTCTCGGTCCCCAACTGTAAACATCAGTCCCATTTCCTTTAAGGATCCTTCCCCAACCACAAGAGGAGACATCTAAATGGAGCCACATACACATGACCAATAAAAGCACACTTAACCTACAAAACCACTGGGGGCATGTTGATAAAACTTGAGGCAAGCCATTGTCGGAATATCTCACATATAAAAGATTAAAGTCAGCACAGGTGTGTGAAAAGTCATCCACTTTTAATGGAATGGTAATTAACAAGCATTGTTAGAGGTTCAGTTAATAAAGCCAGACAGCATTTCAAATACGGGCACTTACTAGTTTTGATTTTAGCTTTCTCTTGCATACTAAAGTCTTTCCTTCCTTCCTTCCTTCCTTCCTTCCTTCCTTCCTTCCTTCTTTCCTTCCTTCCTCCCTCCCTCTCTCCATCCCTCCCTTGCTTCCTCCCTTCTTTCCTTCCATCCTCCCTTCCTTCCTTTTTCCTTTTCTTCCTCCCTCTCTCTTTCTCCCTTCCTCCCTCCCTTCTTTCCAATCTCTGCTTCCCCTTCCACCACCACCACCATCATCATCTCTTCCTCGTCACTCTTTAGAAGTCTTCCTAGAAGCCCTCTGCTTCCCTGGGTGAGTCATGTGATGCCCTACTCTCTACGTGCTTCCTAATCTCTTTTACTCTTGCTTTCTCGGCAACAGAAATTACCCATAACTAACTTGTCTTTTTCAACTTAAGGGAATTTCCTGAAAGCTTCCTTCAATCTTACTGCCAAATAAAGGGGGGAGGGATATATTTGAAGGGAAGGAAATTAGCAATGCTGATGAAAACCTCAAGTGGCAGGGGTGGGGCTCCACTGTTCTTGGGCTGTGGAACTGGTCATCTTCTTCATCCCTGGCCTGCCTGGGACCTGGATCCCTTTCTCTTTAACTGAAGAATCCAGGAATGCTAACTTAGCTAGCTATGAGGTCTTCTTACTCTCCCTACTCAGCCAAGGCCTTGGAACTTCTAGCAAATTCTGCTTTCCTGGGGGTGTGGATATTTTGTTTGACCTAAGATAGGCATTGGTTCCATGAGTCTTCCTCCCATGGTTCATTGGAGGTTTAATTTGGAAACAAAACATTGTAATTTATTTTATATTGTATTTTGTTTGTTTGTTTGTTTGTTTGTTTACACGTTTCCAAGCTTGATTTCTCATCCCTGACTTGGTTAGCCATACACAGTCCAGTGAAAACATGCACTGGGATTGCTATATAGCATTGAAAAATTAGGGTATTTTTGTATTTGTTTTCTTCTTCTTTTCCTCTTTTTCTTTCCTTTCCTTTTCCTTTCTTTCTCTCTCTCTCTCTTCCTTCCTTCCTTTTTTCCTTCCTTTCTTTCTTTCATCTTTCTTTTTTCCAGCAATGTTCCCACTCATTCTTGGATCTTGTATTCACTTCAGTGTTTTTCAATGGACATTTTAGAGTTTTCATAGGAAAGCAACAGTCAGGGAAGGCAAATTAACAAGTTCTGTGTTCAAATGAAGGAGTAATTCACACATTTCAAAAAGCAGCAACGAACTGTGTGTTACTCATTTTCAGAACACCAATGGTCCAGCCAACCTTACTAGCTATACTTCCATAGCAGGGTTAATGGAGTGGTCAGACATAGGCTGTGGACTGTGTAGTCAGATTACCAAAAATGTTGGTGAGAAACCATCACAGCACAATGTTGGTAAAGAAAGGCAAATTGTGTTTGAGAATTTTTAATTGTTTTCAGTAATAACTTTACTTGGTGGTTGATTGCAACAGGAAAAAAACCAGTTTTGCTTGGCCACAGCAAAGACTAGCTTCGATAACTAAGGACTTTGAACATTTATTTAAGTGCTTCTCAGCCATTCGAGATTCTTCTGTTGTTAGTTCTCTGTTTAGCTCTTTACCCTATTTTTTAAATTGTGTTGTTTGGTGTTTTGGAGGTTAACTTCTTGAAGCTATGGCCTTGTTAATGAATGGCCTTGCTAATGTTGCTAATATGTAACACACTGTTTCTTCAAATCATGATGGGTAAGATAAAGGCATTTCTTGTTAAATGGTAGATAGCTTTAACCTCAGCTTTTGACAGTTTGCTAGGTCACTGAGTCTTATAAACCAGTTTGGAGGTCCTTCTTTCGCATACTGCTTTTTATTTGTGTTGTATATTGTCTGGTTGTTTTGGTGGCTTCTATAACTTTGTGGATATATGAATGAGAGTGGCCACCATAGGCTTATATATTTGAACACTTAGTTACTAGGGAGTGGAATTGTTTGGGAAGGATTAGAAGTAGGAGGTGTGACCTTGTTGGATTAAGTGTGAACTTAATGGAGGAAGTATGTCACTGTAGGGTGGGCTTTGAGGTTTCAAAAGCCCAGGTCTCTCTCTCCTCTTTCTCTCTCTCTCTCCAGCTTAGCACTGTGCCTGCTTTCTGCCATGATGATCATGGACTAGCCCTCTGAACTATTAACAAGGTCCTAATTAAATGCTTTCTTTTAAAAGTTGTCATGGTGTCTCTTTACAACAATCCAGCAGAAACTAAGACTAGCTCTGGTCACAAGCTCCCAGCCCAAGGGAACATTGATCATCTTTACTTCCTAGTAACTCTCAGTCCCCTTGGAGCTTGAAAACTCTTCCAACAAGCTTTGAAGGGCTAGAAAACATGAACCAGTGTGAACATCCACGGGGATTGCTAGCATCTCTTGCGTGGAGGGAGAGCCATGCTTGCATGACTGATACCTTTTCTGCTTGCTTTCCCATGTCTAGCTGCATTTTGCGCAGCTTTATGGAAGGTTCTGGTTAGTGTACCTTATCACAGATGGTGAATACAATGGGATAACCTCATTGTACTGTGCATTGAGGATCTGACCTGTCCAGCAGGTCCAGTTATTTGAGGGTCTCGAGGGTACCTTCTCCTAAGAACCAAATGGGGGGAGAGAAAGACAGACACCAAGTGCGAGGAACGACAAGGAACCAGTCTGATTAGCATCAAGGTGTCACTGTATTCAGCAAGGCTCAAGGCGGAAATGCACAAGCAAAAGAGGAAGTACTTCTCAGCAGGAGCGATGGGGCAGCGGAAATTTTTCTTTTGGCAACTACACGGGGAGGCAGGAACTTGGTGGTATCAGGGTTTAGTCAGGACATCTGGCGCTGACTTAGGGCTGGAACATTCTGTGGTTGTTCTCTGAACGGTGAGTCGGTGGCTCACTTTTGACCCCCTTTGCTTCTCAGTGGGAGAGGCCCAATTCGGAGATCAAGACAATAGAGTTGTCTTAATGGCTCCCAACAAGGATCCTGAAACACTGGACAGATAGCAAGGGGGAATACCCTCTGTTTATTTTTTACTAAGCAACGGAGCTCTGGGAAATTTGTAGCTATGTCCTGGGGAAGAACGAATGTGCAGCTTATTTACTTGGGTGGCTTTGGGAAAAGAAAAATAACCTCCTGACCTGGTTCTATTGTGACCTCAAAAAGAACTGTCCACCTTCTTGACTTTTTTTTTTTGTGCTATTTTTAATAATTGTAAGATTTAGGACCGTACATGAGGTTTCTTTAGTTTAGCCAGGCCTGGTGACATGTGCCTTTAATTCCAGCACTTGGGAGGCAGAGGCAGGCAGATCTTTGTGAGCCTTCTTGGTCTACATGGTGTGTTCCCAGACAGCCAGGGCTACATATTAAGGCCCTGTTTCAAAACAACAACAACAACAAAGTTCCCTGATTCTTCTGTTTTAACACTCTGTGCTTTAAGCATCTATTTAAAGTTTAAATATTGTGGCAGGCCAACTGGTAGATGCCCCATCTGGTAGTTCCCAAGATCAGATATTAGGAGAAGAACAGCAATGCCCATTAGCTGGAGCTCTTTCATCAGACCTAATGTGAGAGAAGAAGAAGGGTCAAATTATCAACAATGTGAATCCATAACCATGGAGTCAGTAGCCACGGGACAAGAGAAGATAAGGGGGTTCTCTGCCCCCAGGCTGTCCCTTGAAGAGACTGAATACAGTGCACCCTGGCCTGTCTGGTGATGGTCGGCCTTTCCTGTGATGTCTGGATCTCACTGTCCTGCTCCTTGTCCAACATGTTAAAGCCCACTCACCTGCTCTCTGCATGGCCCCTCCTCCTGACTCTGCCATCTGCACATTGAGGTGAGAAGGGATAGTCTCCAGCAGATTTTGTTATTAACGACACTGAGAAGCCCATGTATTTTATAAGGAAGAAGTTGGGGGTGGGGTGGGGGTAGGGGACATGCATTTTACTTTCAACATTTTGTCAGAAATGAGTGAGCTACAGTCTGGAGATAAAAATCTTGGCTGTGAAATGATGACTTAATACCCAAGATTCTCATCTGTCACAGAGACAGAAAGGCTGATTCTTCCCAACTGAGAGTTTTGGGAGCTCTCAGTATGGATGAATTGGAATAAAAATTAAGATCCCCCCCATCTCCCTTTTAGATTGTCTACAGCATACACACCAGACGTGGTATTTTAGGAGAACCACTGAGAATGGTGTGTGCCATATGGAGAATGTATTGCGTGTTAAATTTGGCCTCCATTCATGACCGCACACATACTTAGGCAATGGAATATACATACACAATTCAGATAGTCATGGTACAGCATTATGCTTCAGAAAACATATGTGTAAAAGGCAGATGAATCTCTGGGAAGACCCCCAAGTTCTCATGTGGATGTGACCGTTTAAGAGGTACTGGTACTGGCCTATACCTTCTTTTGATCAGATATTATCCATTTACTAAAAGCACAAGTGTTCTGAAAACCAGGACTCCCACCAAGATCTAATTTGTACCCCTTTTTACAAGTTTAAATTCAAGTTTATTCCATGTAAGTTCTTGCCTGCTTTTATATTAAATATAACAACAAAGTTCAAATAACTTGCTATGAATTATAGGGCTCTCCACTGCCAGGTTTCTATTCAACTTTAGACCCCATCTTTGTAATATTTCTCCTCCTGGGTCTCTCTCTCTTTTCCTTTTTTCTTTTCTTTTTTCCCTTTACACAAAGGACATATTTATTGTCAGGCAATATGTCACATGCATTTATTTAATCTCTAAACAGCCCCATGAAAATGGTTACAACCGATTTTTTTGTTGCCTTTTTGTACCCTTAGAGATTATAACTACATTTCTCCCTTCCCATTCTTAACTCCAAATCCTTCTGTATAGCTTCCCTTCAAACTCATAACTTTTTTTTACATTAATTGTTATTGCATGCACATATGTATACACATATGTACTCCAAAATATAACCTGCTCAGTTTGTATAATGTTACTTCTGTGTGTTTGTATGTGTGTGTGTGTACATGTACGTATGTATTTATGTATGTGTGTGTATACATGTGCATATGTATTTATGTATGTGTGTGTATACATGTACGTATGTATTTATGTATGTGTGTGTATACATGTACGTATGTATTTATGTATGTGTGTGTATCTTGACCATTTGGCACAGAACAACTGATTGTTTTGCTCTTCCATGGGAAAGATCAGCTCTCCAACCCCCAGCTTTCTTTAGTTGTCTGTAGTTCTTTAGGTCACACTTTTCCTTAGCTTGCTTTCTGTCCCTGGCATGTGTGCCGGTACAATTCCTCAGAACCTTTGCCTTTTCTGTGCCTTCTGCATGGAGTGTGCACCTCACATCCCAAGACTGTCTATTTCTTATTGTTTAGGGCTTCTAGCAAAGTCTTTCCTAACTCTCAGTTGTGTGCACCCCAAAGAGATCTTTCCTACTTCCCAGTTATGTGCACCCCAAAGAGATCTTTCCTAACTCCCAGTTGTGTGCATCCAAGAGAAGTCTTTCCTAATCCCTTCTACTTTCTCCCCTTGACTCCTCACATGGATTTTCCAGTTTTTGCAAACCACTTCCTCATCATTTGACAGCCCAGAAACCTGTCCCCTTCTTCAGCAAACATTAAAGTCTCATGCCTATAAAGACATTGTTGTTTTTTTTTTTTTTTTTTTACTCAACACACCCATACCAGCAAGACCCACATTTGTAGACCCAGGGGCTACTTAGGTGCTAGCTGCAAGTACAGATATATGTCTTGAGAGTCAGGTTAATGAGAGAAAAAAACCCTAAACTACAAAATGTTCTGTCAACGTGTCTCCCACAAAGGCATGGGTCTGTGTTACTAGGTTTTCTGAATGTTGAGAAAGAAAAAACGGTTTTATCCCACAAATGTTCTACATCAAGTCTCTGCTCAGTCACTCTACTGGGTCTTTTTGGTTACTACCCTCAGACTTACTTAGATCTCACATGCATCAGGAAAACCCCCACAGCCCCCCCCCCCGCAACCCCTCACCCCTGCCCACCTGCCCTGCTTTCCTGGACGCTTCTGTTAGCTGCCTTCCACACCAATACTCACTCAGACTCATCCCGGTTTATGGACTTGCATCTGCAATACTCTTTCCAAGAAAAGCTATTTCATTTTTCAATGTATTGACAGGGAAGAAGGTGCAGACAGATAGTGGTATTTAAGAATAAAACCTTGTGAGTTCATTTTCCTTTTAAAAATTTTCTTATTTTATTAACTGATATGAGAAGTCACGCAGGTCTTCCATGAAATATGCTTGTGGTCCTGTCTAAAGAGATAATAATTGCTGAGAAAACAATGAAGTCATACTTGTCTATGGCATTAGGTTTAAAATGCCTGATGAATATGTCCGTTCAGAATCTGTTGTTGCTGCAGTAGATGATATTCAGCTCTGTGGCTGTGCATGAAGTCACATACTTCTGTCAACTCCAGGGTTGGGCACACAACCTGGTTTTCTCTGCCAGCCTGCTACCCTAGGAAGAGCCTATGGAGCTTCGCAACACAATAGCCAATGGTCTACAGGAGTTAGCCATCTCATCCTGTCTCCTGTCTCAGCAGGAGCAAAGTTTAACAGCCTCAGGCATACTGAGGGCTTTGACGAGGTGCCTATGGGCTCTCTTTGGCCTTTGCTGTGGTGTTGAGGCATGAACTGACAACACAGGAAGTCAGTGGTTAGGCCAGCTCAGCTAGGATGCTCAACGCCCAAATTCTGGCAGCAAGGCCTGCCTGCATTCCTGCTGTTTCCATGGAAGCCAAACATTCATGTGGGCTCAGTAATTCCCAGCAGAAGCTCACAGTGAGGTGTAGTCTCGCTCAACTTGTGCCAGGAGAATGCACCCTATGAACTCTTAAAGCAGGCTGGTCTCTACCTGCTGGTGCTCTGAATCTGGAGGTCTCACCATCAATGCGACCCCAGTGACCTTTGCTGTTTGATTACATCCATAGTTAGACAGGGATATGTAGCCTGTTGAGTCCATACTTGTGAGATGCTTAGCTCTACAACACAGGAAAGGAGATAGAATAGAGGCCACTGTAACCACCAAGATCAGTTCTCAACCTTCCTAATGCTGGGACCTTTTAATACAGTTCCCCATGTTGTGGTAACCCTCCTCCAAAAATAAAATTATTTTTATTGATATATCATAGCTGTAATGTTTGCTACTCTTATGAATTGTGATGTAAACATCTGTGTTTTCTGATAGTCTCCTGCCCTATGAAATGGTCGTTTGAGCCCCAAAATGGTCACAACCCCGCAGTTTGAGAACTGCTGTTCTAGAGAAGTCATTTCTTCCCCTGGCTCTCATGTCTGTGTCGACATTTCTTTGTGTTTTCCTCACCGAGCTTTCATAATTCAAGGAGAAACATGAAGGCCAAGCTCAGGGGAAAATGCTGTGTGCGGTGGGGGATGCCTTAGATCTCTTAACCTTGCCCCACAGAGCGCTCAGGCCTCACTGCTGCTGCCTTGCCTTGTGGACATGACTTGCCACAGGTCAGTGACTACTCCTGGACTGAGCAAGCCCACACTTGGTTTGGTGTGCATGGGAGTGCCTGTGGGCGTATGCACTAAAACGCGTGAAAAAAAAAAAAAGCTCAATTTCAACCTCTAAAGAGGATGTTTTAATTCAAGAGACTTCCCACTGAAGACTCCCAGCACAAAACTAAAGACAAACACGTCGTTTGTTTTTTTTTTTTTTTTTTGTCAAAAGCTGTTGCCAAGAAACATGTCAAATCTGTGTGCTTTTCATTCAAACTTAGCGTTAAATCACAGCTAATGTGCTCATTAAGACCATTAAATAAGATTCCAGCCAGAACAGAACTATATGGAGCTCTATCAAAAAATAATAAAATAAAATGAGAAACCTGCTGGTGTGGCCTATCCCTGGCCGTGTGATTGATGCCTTGTTCTGAGGACAGCACATGTGCCTGGTGCTGATTTAGCATTCACACCCTCAACGCTCCTCTGACCTTGTTATACATATAAACATTGTATTTGAAGGATATCGCATGTCTTCCTAAAGAAAAAGGGTGGGGGGCTGGTGAGTTGTCATATTGTTATCAGTGGCCTCTCGTGGGGTGTCACAGATTCACTTACAGCTGTGACACATGAATAGCATCATGACAGAGCCAAGGCTGTCTCTGCTCTGCTAAGTGACTGGTCAGAGGGAACGCCCAAGTCGCTTTCACTTCCAGCGGTCCTTTAATGCAATTCCAGCCAGGGTCCCTCCACAAGCATTATTATTTTATAGCACCTTTGGGAAAGTGATGGCCGTGCCATTTTCTACAACCTGGGTCTTGCACGTATTTCTCAGCTCAGCTGTTGACCTGTGGCTGAGAGCCTTCTTTGTCTCCCCAGTTAGGAAGAGAGGTAGATGAAATGGATCTCCAATTTCCTTCTAAGAATAGACAGTATTTTAGAGTGATTTGGATCAATTTAGAAATGAATGCAGTTGTTCTTCCTGTTGCTTAGCTAGCTAGGAGAAAGAGAAGTGTTTCTTAAACCAAGACAGTCCCGGATCAGGGGCATGCTGTCTGGTCCAGGGCTTTGGGCTTGTGTTACCACACAGGTCTCTCAGACCTTGGTCAAGGATATGGGGCCACTGTGGTGGCTTTTCTCTGAATTCCCCTCCTTTCTTCTTACCTTGTCCTGGTTCCCCACATGGCTTCTGCACACTGGAGTCCCTCTCTCAGGAGGAGCAGCAACAAGCCTGGGGTTGGGGGTGATCTCAGGACAGGCTTTGCCTCCGTCGTCACTCTTGGGTTCCGAGGTCTCGTCACTGTAAGCCAGATGCTTAATGCTATTTTAATGCAGTTGTTTTGTGTGTGAATAATATGTTTCTTCTGCCAAACCTCAAAGCCTTGGAACTAAGATCTCATAAAAATGCCTAGAGTCCAAAGCTAATAACAGTTATTCATCTCTTATAGGATGAAGCTTTTGCGTTGACTCTCTCTCTCCTCCCAGCGGGACTGGGTGATGTGAACCTGGCGAGACCAGGCTGATGAGACAAATGCCCACACACCTGCTGTGCCCCACCAGGCTGTTCTGTGTGACTGCTGTACTTACACGCCTCTCTGTCTTCAACCCTCATGATCCCCAACTTAGAGAACAACTTCACCTCCTATCCATGCTCAGAGTTTTAGGAGTCATGTTTAACACCCATAGCCTCAAAACTCCAGATCCCATTATTTCCACTATATATTATCATTTAATAAGTATTCTGTTAGGCGTGATGATAAAAGACCAGCTTGCCCATAAGAGGCAGCGTAGAGTCAGAATTAAAAGACTTAGATGTGGTGCCACTTTAAATAGTTTCCTAGTGTCTTTAATCTAAAGCAGTGACAAAAAAGTATAATATCTGAACCTAAACGGCCACTGTGGTTGTTTGAAAATGCTTGGCCCATGGTAAGTGGCACTATTAGGAGGCGTGGCCTTGCTATAGAACATGTAGCCTTGTTAGAGGAAGCACATCACTATGTATTTGAGCTTTGTTTGAGGGATCCTATACTCAAGCTCCGCCTAGTGTGGAATGAGAACCTCCTCCTGGCTGCCTGCAGAAGACAGCCTCCTTCTGGCATCCCTCAGATCAAGATGTAGAACTTTCAGTTCCTTCCCTGGCACCATGTCTGCCTGGACACTGCCATGCTTTGTGCCATGATGATAATGGACTGAGCCTCTGAAACTGCAAGCCAGCCCCAATTAGATGTCCTTTATAAAAGCTGCCTTGGCCGTGGTATCTCTCCACAGCAATGAAACCCTAACTAAAACAGCCAGTGTCACATCTTGCTGCTACCACGAATGAGATGTGTGATTTTAGTCAAGATCTTATCTTCCTCTGCACTAAGATTCAATACCTGTGCCTATGTTACAGATACTTTCAACACATACATGACTTAATATTTTAAATGTAGTAGTGTCATTTAATGGCATACAATAAAGACCATGTAAGTATGTGAACAATAAATTAACAAGGGAGAGTAGAACAGTGTCGGACGTTGCAGATTAGTTACATGGCTGTTTGAGGCAAACAGCCATGTCAGCTCTGGGAAGCCCAAGATGGGATCCGAAGGCCGGAAACTACATAGCTCCCTTCCTCAGCCACAGGACCTCAGAAACATCCTTAAACTATTTACCTTCCCTGTTCTTTTGCTCAAAGACTGTAGCCAGAGAAGTTTCACCAATCGGTCAGTTTCACTTCATTTCCTAAGTGTGAGTCTTCCGTGCCTCCAGCGTCACCCCTGGCTTCTGACCTAACTCTTCAGTGGCTTGTCAGGCCCACATCCATTTCCTTCCAGCAGAGTCTCATCTCCTCTTCCTCCCCATCTCCTCCACTGGACCACACAGACACATACTGTGCTCCAACCCAGAGAATTTCCTTCACGTCTCTGTATGTGCCACAATTTCTAGTCTCTCTGCTCTTTCTGTTTTTTGTCACTTCCTGCCTATCCTACCCACCCTTCCCACTGTGGCTGCCTATCATCCTCTAGACCTGTCTCCCTCAGGGCAACCTCCTCTGGGAGTTCAGGGAGACTGTCTTCTCTGCTTGTGCTCCACCGCAGCTGTCCCAGGAAGCTATAGTGATCATTATCATCTCACTGATCTTATACTTTTTCTTTGTATTTGTATACCTCAGTGACCTGTAGTGGAACAGAAACTTTCTGCCTCATGAGCCTATCTTTAGAATTCTGACAGGGCCTGGCCCATGGCAGGCTTACAAAAACATACATCAAGAATTGAAGTGTGTTCCCTAACTCCTTGCATCCATATGTCTGCTTGATCCTAGAACCTCAGGATATGACCTTATTCAAGCATAGAGTAGCTATCACAGGGGTAATTAGTGAGCATGAGGTAATGGTGTGTGATGGTTTGTATATGCTTGGGCCAGGGAGTGACACTATTAGGAGGTGTGGCTTTGTTGGAATAGGTGTGTGACTGTGTGTGTTGGTTTAAGACCCTCATCCTAGCTGCTAGCTGCCTTCAAATGAAGATGTAGATCTCTTAGTTCCTCATGTACCATGCCTACCTGGATGCTGTCATATTCCCACCTGATGATAATGGACTTAACCTTTGAACCTGTAAGCCAGCCCCAATTAAATGTTGTCTTCATAAGACTTGCCTTGGTCATGGTATCTGTTCACAGCAGTGAAACCCTAACTAAGACATGGTTCCTAATCCAGTATAAAGGAGGCACTTATAAAAGAACAGCATGTGGAGAGACACATAGCAGAGGGAAGATGGAGGCACCACAGGGAGAGTGAGGGACACAGCCATGCCCAAGCCTCTCCTCACCTCTCATGGGTACACTTCTACCCTCCAGCCCAAACTGAAAAATCGACACCAAATTTCTACCACTAAGTCACCCAAGGCCTGAAACTTTCTAACAGCAGGCCAAACAAGCTCATATAGCATTTCTTTACTTTTAAATGCACTCCTATATGGAAAGACTTAGCTTGTGCACAAATACACCCCAAACAGCTCTGTATTCCACAAATAGATGGAGCCACAAGAACAGCAGGCCAGGTGGCTGTTAGTCATGTGGCACACAGCCAAGTTTAGCTTCCTACAGCCCCCTTCTCCCTGGATATTCCAAGAACATCACCCAAATGGGCAGGAGAGGCACCCTCCTGGCAAGCCCTCATTGCAGGGGGAGGGAGCTGGTGAGCGGGCAGGGGCTTATTTTCTCTCTCAGCTGAGAAAGAAGCAGAAGGGGAGGTGGGGTGGAGCAAAGAGCAGAGGAGAGGAGGACGGGGAGAGTGGATGTGAAGCCAGAGTCCTGTGTGCTCTGGGCTCCAGGGCCACCCCGAGAGATGTCAGAGCATGCTGCAGAGAAGCCAATGTGTCAGGCAGGAATTTCTCCCTTTCTTAAAAAAGTTCTCCTCCTCCATTTGATTGTGGCCTCTAATAAGCAATTCTTCCACATTTCTTCTGACTTCAGAAGTTCAGAGTTTGTTGCGCTGAAGAGACACCAGGCTCATAATTACGGTTATTATAGGGAGTGGTGTACCCATCACCACAGCATCTGGCTGTAATCACACACTTAATGGAAGGCAAGATGATCTGCTGTTCATAATGGACAGTTTCCGAGCCAGGCAGCCACCAAGTGCCCACCCTCTCACTTGGAGGCCCAACAGAACAGATGTTTGAGGAAAGAGAAGATGCTTGTGTCTGTCCAGACGTCCAATGGTCCCAGAGCCAGAGCCAGGGAAAGCAAGTTCCATGGCCCTGAAATGGGACATGTAGGACCTCTACCAATGAGTAAGACGAAGACCCGGGCTGTCCCTCTAAGCTCGGTGGCTACAAGGGGTAGAGTGAGTGTGACTCGTTGTTTATCTTATAGGCGTGAAGTAAAGGGCCACTGTTTACTCAAAGCAACATCAAACACTCCACCCCGTTCTTCAGAAATGGAGATGCCAACACACATTGAAAAAGCAGAATGTGAGTCCAAGCGATCCCTCTGAGGCAGAGTGTGCTTAGTGTGCAAAATATAGGGGCTGGGTGCTCTGCCTAGAAACCCACAGCTTGCTGTCCTAGAGACCTGGAGAAATAAGATCAAGTGTTGGCAGACACGTTCTTGGTGAGGGTCCACTTGCTCATACATGGACTGCCACCTTTATCTTCATGCTAGGCTCCCACGCAGTGGAGGCTCTCCCATCATGACCTAATCTAAACCTAAGACCCACTTTCCAGTCCCTCATACCAAGGATTAGGGCTTCAAGCGTTGAATTAAGTGGGAGCGATGAGGCTTTGTTTTGAATGCTGATTAGATTTGCATCTGTGCCGTTTGAGTTTGCCTACAGACTGCAGGCTCGAGTCAAGAAACCCAGTAGCTAAGCTGGCTTTGTTCCCTATGGATGGAACCCCTGAGCCCTTGACACTCCATTCACCCCAGAATGCAGGCCACCATGCTTCCTCTGAGGCCTGCACTGGCTGTGCTGGGTTTTGACTGCTCGGGTCTCAGAGGATGTCCCCAGTGAGTACCTGTACATTGGTATTATTAAGAGCCTTAAGGCCACTTCTTACTTATTTGCCAAACAACCAGCTTTGTTTGCAGCCAGCTCACCTCCAGCATCACTGGTTGCCATGCTTCTTTTCTCTAGAATGATCAGATCGCTCTGCGTCCTTCTGGCGGTCTGGTGGAAATGACCTTCCCTCTTTCTTTTGTCAATTCTTTTTTATTTGCTTATCTGGTTTGTTTGTTTTGATTGGAGTCTTATGTGACCCAGGCTTCCCTGAATCCACTCTGTACTCTTTTACCGATGGGCATCCAAAAATACACCATGCAGGCCCTATAGCATCTCAAAAGTCAACCAAGCCAAAAATAAACGTTTACTACCCCTTAGTCCATCATACTTCATACAAACCTACATCTGCTCCCATTGACTGATTCAGTTAGGAATGCCAGTGGCCCAACTTATTTACTCAACATCCCACCTTCCCACTGAGCCCTGCAGGGCTCACTACAGGGTACTGCATCTGTCAGAGTAGTAGAGAATCCAGCATTATGAGCAGCTTCTGCTCCCAGAATCCAAGTATTTGGGGAGGGATAACTTATCTCTACTTAAATTATTAATTTAGCAACACGTGCATGTTAAAATTCCATACATAAGATTGTAATTTAGAGATTATTCACTCACATGTCACACAACAGTTGTGTTAAATATCGGGACTTGTGATTTTGGCATCCTGGGCTTTGTCACCCTCCGGCCATCCTGGGGTATTAATTGTTTTTCTAGAGCAAATCACAGCTAATTCTGTGGTGTTTAAGACACAGCAATTTTAGAGTCCAGATGTGATTCTTTGTCCAGAAATACTTCCTAAAGTCACAAGAAGCAATGGAACAGCTGGCTTTTTCACTGTAAATGACAGACCGCACTATGTAATCACGTAAGAGTTTTATCTTAGTGCAGCCTTCCAAATGCCGGTTTGCAACACCACCCAACACCCAGAGAAATGTCGTCGGAGAGAAAATGAGGAAGACCTCACTGACTTTCCCTGTCTCCTTCTCTTCACCCGCATGAGACCAAAGACTTTCAGCTTTTATTTTATACCTTTGTTTTTGGAGCCGAATCTTGCTATGTAGCCCAGGCTAACCTAGAACTTTTAGTCTTCCTCAAGAAGGCTGAAGCCTTCATACTCCGGGGATTTGATTTACAGATTTGTGCCACCATCCTCATGTCCTGGAGATCTTTGTAAATCCCCACACTAACATTGATTCAAGTCACTTCAGGGAAGTGTGCCTTTCCCAAACACTCATTCAGTTGGCCAGGAACCGTGTTAGCATAGTTTGTGCCTAGTTTAGAAGACTGGCCACACTGCCAATGAATTAAACTTGTAGTTTAACTAAAAGGACTGTCCCAAAAGGAACTTGTAAGAATTCAAATACAAGGTGTCTCCCTCTTTTCTGTTGGGTGATGAGAAGGCAGTAGAGTCACACATGGATAATGCTTTTCTTCAAGTTCCATGGTAGCATCTTAATTGCTTTTTCTGTCTCTGTTCTTTTCAATCCACCTTCTACTCTGTAACTGCTCTGCCCATGGTTGTGTCTAAGCTGCTTATTACAACGTATAGTGCCTTATTTTTGTGGATCTCTTTGTTCTTCATAAAACTTGCTTGCTGTCATTCTTTATAGTATAGCCCTTTAAATAACTCAACACCTTCATCTGCTGGAAACTATGACTATTACCTTACTTAAAAATATAATCCCTGAGCTAGAGAGATGGCTTAGCCTCTAAAAGCAAGTGCTGCTTGTGGAGGTTTGAGTGAAAATGGCTTCCATAGGCTCATAGGGAGTGGCATTATAATGAGATGTGGTCTTGTTGGAATAGACGTAGTCTTATTGGAGGAAGTGCATCACTGGGGGGTGGCCCTTGAGGTCTAAGATGCTCAAGCCAGGTCCACTGTTTCTCTTCCTACTGCCTGCCAATCCAGATATAGAACTCTCAGCTACTTCTCCAGCACCATGTTTGTCTGTGGGCCACCATCCTTCCTCATATGATGATAATGGACTAGGATTTTGAACTTCAAGGTACTCCCAAATAAATGTTTTCCTTTATAAGAGTTGCAATGGTCATGGTGTCTCTTAGAAACCTTAACTAAGACACTGCTCTTGCAGAGCACCTGAGTTCAGTTCTAAGCACTCATTTTAGATGATTTACAATTGCCTGTCAGTCCAGGATAACCTATCTGATACTCCTGGCCTCTGTGGGCTCGCACACACACCCATCTCCCCAATACATGTACAAATAAAAAAAAAACCCACAAAACTTTAACTGAAAGCTAAGTTCATTGCAGTTTTCTTCCTCTGGACTCTGATTTAATTCACTTTTCTCCGTCACAGCTTTGGTTATATTTTATAGATAGTGTCTACACTGCCATCTTTGGTGTGTTGAGAATGGTTTGCTGGAGGGACAACCAGGTTGCCTGTTCTTCTCACCCCATCTTCATTTGACGCTTTTAAAATTATTTTATCAAATCATTATTTAATTAGTGTTTAATTAATTAAAATGAATTTAAAGAACTTAATTTAACCAATGCTTCTTGAAGACCTACTTATTTCATCTCCATTTTCTAATGATTTGGGAGAAAAGAAATTCCTGTGTTTACTGTTCCATTTTGCATTACACTGGGGAGAAAGTGGTTTCCTACCGAATGGAATGGTGAGATCTGAGTCAAACTGAAGAATTCTAGGTTTCATTTTCTTCCCTTCAGACTCAATTTTCAGGACCTCTGCCTCAGCGTGTCTGAGGAAGCACTCCCTTAGCTGGACTGTTTCAGCAGAATACCAGAATCCAGGTCCAACACTGATTGGGCGCAAATGGAAGCACCCATTTGAAGGGTCATGAGTCGGAGAAACATCAGAAGAGAAGAAGATTAAGAAGAACATGCTGACATAAGAAAACCACTTAGGGGTCGCCATCTTGGTTCCGGGACTCAGCAGAACTTAGGAAATTAGTCTGAACAGGTTAGAGGGTGCGCCAGAGAACCGGACAGCTTCTGGGATGGGCGGAAGCATAGAGCCGCTGAGGCAGCACCCTTGGGGGGCCGCAGACAGCCGGCCACCGTCCGGACCAGAGGACAGGTGTCCGCCTGGCTTGGGAGGCGGCCTCAGCCTCAGCAGCAGCGGTCGCTATCTTGGTTCCGGGACTCAGCAGAACTTAGGAAATTAGTCTGAACAGGTTAGAGGGTGCGCCAGAGAACCGGACAGCTTCTGGGACAGGCAGAAGCACAGAGCCGCTGAGGCAGCACCCTTGGCGGGCCGCAGACAGCCGGCCACCGTCCGGACCAGAGGACAGGTGTCCGCCTGGCTCGGGAGGCGGCCTCAGCCTCAGGAACAGCGGTCCCCATCTTGGTTCCAGGACTCCCTGGAACTTAGGAATTTAGTCTGCACAGGTGAGAGTCTGCACCACAGAAGCTGACAGCTTCTGGGAACTGCCAAAGCAACACAGCTTCTGAGAGAGGCCCTGTTTTGGGCCTTCTTCTTCGACCAGGAGGAGGTCCAAAAACAAGATATCTGCGCACCTTCCCTGTAAGAGAGCTTGCCAGCAGAGAGTGCTCTGAGCACTGAAACTCAGAGGAGAGAATCTGTCTCCCAGGTCTGCTGAGAGACGGTAACAGAATCACCAGAAGAACAATCTCTAAACAGAGTCAACTATAACTTCTAACTCCAGAGATTACCAGATGGCGAAAGGTAAACGTAGGAATCCTACTAACAGGAACCAAGACCACTCACCATCATCAGAACCCAGCACTCCCACTTCGCCCAGTCCAGGGCACCCCAACACACCCGAAAACCTAGACCTAGATTTAAAAGCATATCTCATGATGATGGTAGAGGACATCAAGAAGGACTTTAATAAATCACTTAAAGAAATACAGGAGAGGGCTGGTGAGATGGCTCAGTGGGTAAGAGCACCCGACTGCTCTTCCGAAGGTCCAGAGTTCAAATCCCAGCAACCACATGGTGGCTCACAACCACCCGTAACAAGATCTGACTCCCTCTTCTGGTGTGTCTGAAGATAGCTACAGTGTACTTACTATAATAATAAATAAAAAATCTTTAAAAAAAAAAAAGAAATACAGGAGAACACTGCTAAAGAGTTACAAGTCCTTAAAGAAAAACAGGAAAACACAATCAAACAGGTAGAAGTCCTTACAGAAAAAGAGGAAAAAACATACAAACAGGTGATGGAAATGAACAAAACCATACTAGACCTAAAAAGGGAAGTAGAAACAATAAAGAAAACTCAAAGTGAGGCAACAATGGAGATAGAAACCCTAGGAAAGAAATCTGGAACCATAGATTTGAGCATCAGCAACAGAATACAAGAGATGGAAGAGAGAATCTCAGGTGCAGAAGATTCCATAGAGAACATCGGCACAACAATCAAAGAAAATGGAAAATGCAAAAAGGTCCTAACTCAAAATATCCAGGAAATCCAGGACACAATGAGAAGACCAAACCTACAGATAATAGGAGTGGATGAGAATGAAGATTTTCAACTCAAAGGACCAGCAAACATCTTCAACAAAATTATTGAAGAAAACTTCCCAAATATAAAGAAAGAGATACCTATGAACATACAAGAAGCCTACAGAACTCCAAATAGACTGGACCAGAAAAGAAATTCCTCCCGACACATAATAATCAGAACAACAAATGCACTAAATAAAGATAGAATACTAAAAGCGGTAAGGGAAAAAGGTCAAGTAACATACAAAGGCAAGCCTATCAGAATTACACCAGATTTTTCACCAGAGACTATGAAAGCCAGAAGAGCCTGGACAGATGTTATACAGACACTAAGAGAACACAAATTCCAGCCCAGGCTACTATACCCAGCCAAACTCTCAATTACCATAGATGGAGAAACCAAAGTTTTCCACGACAAAACCAAATTCACACATTATCTCTCCACGAATCCAGCCCTTCAAAGGTTAATAACAGAAAAAAGCCAATACAAGAACGGGAACAATGCCCTAGAAAAAACAAGAAGGTAATCCCTCAGCAAACCTAAAAGAAGATAGCCACAAGAACAGAATGCCAACTTTAACAACAAAAATAACAGGAAGCAACAATTACTTTTCCTTAATATCTCTTAACATCAATGGTCTCAACTCCCCAATAAAAAGACATAGACTAACAAACTGGCTACACAAACAAGATCCAACATTTTGCTGTTTACAGGAGACAAATCTCAGAGAAAAAGATAGACACTACCTCAGAATAAAAGGCTGGAAAACAATTTTCCAAGCAAATGGTATGAAGAAACAAGCTGGAGTAGCCATCCTAATATCTGATAAGATTGACTTCCAACTCAAAGTCATCAAAAAAGACAAGGAGGGGCACTTCGTTCTCATCAAAGGTAAAACCCTCCAAGAGGAACTCTCAATTCTGAATATCTATGCTCCAAATACAAGGGCAGCCACATTCATTAAAGAAACTTTAGTAAAGCTCAAAGCACACATTGCACCTCACACAATAATAGTGGGAGACTTCAACACACCACTTTCACCAATGGACAGATCATGGAAACAGAAACTAAACAGGGACACACTGAAACTAACAGAAGTGATGAAACAAATGGATCTGACAGATATCTACAGAACATTTTATCCTAAAACAAAAGGATATACCTTCTTCTCAGCACCTCATGGTACCTTCTCCAAAATTGACCACATAATAGGTCACAAAACAGGCCTCAACAGATTCAAAAATATTGAAATTGTCCCATGTATCCTATCAGACCACCATGGCCTAAGACTGATCTTCAATAACAACATAAATAATGGAAAGCCAACATTCACGTGGAAACTGAACAACACTCTTCTCAATGATACCTTGGTCAAGGAAGGAATAAAGAAAGAAATTAAAGACTTTTTAGAGTTTAATGAAAATGAAGCCACAATGTACCCAAACCTTTGGGACACAATGAAAGCATTTCTAAGAGGGAAACTCATAGCTCTGAGTCCTCCATGAAGAAACGGGAGAGAGCACATACTAGCAGCTTGACAACACATCTAAAAGCTCTAGAAAAAAAGGAAGCAAATTCACCCAAGAGGAGTAGACAGCAGGAAATAATCAAACTCAGGGGTGAAATCAACCAAGTGGAAACAAGAAGAACTATTCAAAGAATTAACCAAACGAGGAGTTGGTTCTTTGAGAAAATCAACAAGATAGATAAACCCTTAGCTAGACTCACTAGAGGGCACAGAGACAAAATCCTAATTAACAAAATCAGAACTGAAAAGGGAGACATAACAACAGATCCTGAAGAAATCCAAAACACCATCAGATCCTTCTACAAAAGGCTATACTCAACAAAACTGGAAAACCTGGACGAAATGGACAAATTTCTGGACATATACCAGGTACCAAAGTTGAATCAGGATCAAGTTGACCTTCTAAACAGTCCCATATCCCCTAAAGAAATAGAAGCAGTTATAAATAGTCTCCCAGCCAAAAAAAGCCCAGGACCAGACGGGTTTAGTGCAGAGTTCTATCAGACCTTCAAAGAAGATCTAATTCCAGTTCTGCACAAACTTTTTCACAAGATAGAAGTAGAAAGTACTCTACCCAACTCATTTTATGAAGCCACTATTATTACTCTGATACCTAAACCACAGAAAGATCCAACAAAGATAGAGAACTTCAGACCAATTTCTCTTATGAATATCGATGCAAAAATCCTCAATAAAATTCTCGCTAACCGAATCCAAGAACACATTAAAGCAATCATCCATCCTGACCAAGTAGGTTTTATTCCAGGGATGCAGGGATGGTTTAATATACGAAAATCCATCAATGTAATCCACTATATAAACAAACTCAAAGACAAAAACCACATGATCATCTCGTTAGATGCAGAAAAAGCATTTGACAAGATCCAACACCCATTCAAGATAAAAGTTCTGGAAAGATCAGGAATTCAAGGCCCATACCTAAACATGATAAAAGCAATCTACAGCAAACCAGTAGCCAACATCAAAGTAAATGGAGAGAAGCTGGAAGCAATCCCACTAAAATCAGGGACTAGACAAGGCTGCCCACTTTCTCCCTACCTTTTCAACATAGTACTTGAAGTATTAGCCAGAGCAATTCGACAACAAAAGGAGATCAAGGGGATACAAATTGGAAAGGAGGAAGTCAAAATATCACTTTTTGCAGATGATATGATAGTATATATAAGTGACCCTAAAAATTCCACCAGAGAACTCCTAAACCTGATAAACAGCTTCGGTGAAGTAGCTGGATATAAAATTAACTCAAACAAGTCAATGGCCTTTCTCTACACAAAGAATAAACAGGCTGAGAAAGAAATTAGGGAAACAACACCCTTCTCAATAGTCACAAATAATATAAAATATCTCGGCGTGACTCTAACTAAGGAAGTGAAAGATCTGTATGATAAAAACTTCAAATCTCTGAAGAAAGAAATTAAAGAAGATCTCAGAAGATGGAAAGATCTTGCATGCTCATGGATTGGCAGGATCAACATTGTAAAAATGGCTATCTTGCCAAAAGCAATCTACAGATTCAATGCAATCCCCATCAAAATTCCAACTCAATTCTTCAATGAATTAGAAGGAGCAATTTGCAAATTCATCTGGAATAACAAAAAACCTAGGATAGCAAAAACTCTTCTCAAGGATAAAAGAACCTCTGGTGGAATCACCATGCCTGACCTAAAGCTTTACTACAGAGCAATTGTGATAAAAACTGCATGGTACTGGTATAGAGACAGACAAGTAGACCAATGGAATAGAATTGAAGACCCAGAAATGAACCCACACACCTATGGTCACTTGATCTTCGACAAGGGAGCTAAAACCATCCAGTGGAAGAAAGACAGCATTTTCAACAATTGGTGCTGGCACAACTGGTTGTTATCATGTAGAAGAATGGGAATCGATCCATACTTATCTCCTTGTACTAAGGTCAAATCTAAATGGATCAAAGAAATTCACATAAAACCAGAGACACTGAAACTTATAGAGGAGAAAGTGGGAAAAAGCCTTGAAGATATGGGCACAGGGGAAAAATTCCTGAACAGAACAGCAATGGCTTGTGCTGTAAGATCGAGAATTGACAAATGGGACCTAATGAAACTCCAAAGTTTCTGCAAAGCAAAAGACACCGTCAATAAGACAAAGAGACCACCAACAGATTGGGAAAGGATCTTTACCTATCCTAAATCAGATAGGGGACTAATATCCAACATATATAAAGAACTCAAGAAGGTGGACTTCAGAAAATCAAATAACCCCATTAAAAAATGGGGCTCAGAACTGAACAAAGAATTCTCACCTGAGGAATACCGAATGGCAGAGAAGCACCTGAAAAAATGTTCAACATCCTTAATCATCAGGGAAATGCAAATCAAAACAACCCTGAGATTCCACCTCACACCAGTCAGAATGTCTAAGATCAAAAAATTCAGGTGACAGCAGATGCTGGCGAGGATGTGGAGAAAGAGGAACACTCCTCCATTGTTGGTGGGATTGCAGGCTTGTACAACCACTCTGGAAATCCGTCTGGCGGTTCCTCAGAAAATTGGACATAGTACTAACGGAGGATCCAGCAATACCTCTCCTGGGCATATATTCAGAAGATGCCCCAACTGGTAAGAAGGACACATGCTCCACTATGTTCATAGCAGCCTTATTTATAGTAGCCAGAAGCTGGAAAGAACCCAGATGCCCCTCAACAGAGGAATGGATACAGAAAATGTGGTACATCTACACAATGGAGTACTACTCAGCTATTAAAAAGAATGAATTTATGAAATTCCTAGCCAAATGGATGGACCTGGAGGGCATCATCCTGAGTGAGGTAACACATTCACAAAGGAACTCACACAATATGTACTCACTGATAAGTGGATATTAGCCCAAAACCTAGGATACCCAAGATATAAGATACAATTTCTTAAACACATGAAACTCATGAAAAATGAAGACTGAAGTGTGGACACTATGCCCCTCCTTAGAAGTGGGAACAAAACACCCATGGAAGGAGTTACAGAGACAAAGTTTGGAGCTGAGATGAAAGGATGGACCATGTAGAGACTGCCTTATCCAGGGATCCACCCCATAATCAGCATCCAAACGCTGACACCATTGCATACACTAGCAAGATTTTATCGAAAGGACCCAGATGTAGCTGTCTCTTGTGAGACTATGCCGGGGCCTAGCAAACACAGAAGTGGATGCCCACAGTCAGCTAATGGATGGATCACAGGGCTCCCAATGGAGGAGCTAGAGAAAGTACCCAAGGAGCTAAAGGGATCTGCAACCCTATAGGTGGATCAACATTATGAACTAACCAGTACCCCGGAGCTCTTGACTCTAGCTGCATATGTATCAAAAGATGGCCTAGTCGGCCATCACTGGAAAGAGAGGCCCATTGGACACACAAACTTTATATGCCCCAGAACAGGGGAACGCCAGGGCCAAAAAGGGGGAGTGGGCGGGTAGAGGAGTGGGGGTGGGTGGGTATGGGGGACTTTTGGTATAGCATTGGAAATGTAAATGAGCTAAATACCTAATAAAAAATGGAAAGAAAAAAAAAAAGAAAGAAAACCACTTAGGAGTCTACCAGGGAGCTAAATGCAAAGTTCTAGTTACACTCACATGAAACAAGGTGGAGACAGCTCTGAGCTACGTCTCACCACAGCTGAAGCCTCAGTCCCACAGGCCTTCCTGTCTTGACATCTTTGCTCACTTGTCTTCTTCCCTTGGGATGCTGTTCTCCCTCACTCTGCCTAGTTCACACGTGAGCCCACACATCCCCTGAAGTTCAATCACCAGTTAACTATTTCACACTGGGAGTGAGAGGATGAAAATAAACCAGGCTAACTTGTCACTCCCATAATAGCATCTGAAGGTGAGCTTCCTCGAAGGAGGAATCAATCGCACCTTTCCTTATCTTCTCCAAACAGAGCAAGTGAGCATACCCTTAGATGATGGTGGAGTCCTCTTCAGGGACCTGAGAGCATTCTCTTCTTTGGCCCATTATTTACATTTTTATATGACTGGGCAATTATACTACTGTTCCCAAGTATTATAAGTTTTAGTCAGTATAAGGGTTCAATATGCTTGCAAATTATAGGCCCAGGACTAAAGCTCTAATGTGTGAGTTGCTTCCATATACATCATTAGAATATATATATATACGAATGCAGTCTTGGGATCATGAGTCTCTTCATAATCACCATTTAATATTTAAAATAAAACCACAAAAAATAAGAGGAGCAGGCCCTCCATAAAGACCAGAGAACTGATATGATGTGCCGCCACAAAGGTTTCAGGAGCTGTAACAACCACACAGTCATTGTGCACACGGGAGAATGACATTAGGTTCTTCACAAGAAGGGACAATGTTCCCTCAACCTCTCTTCCTGTTCAGGAAGTATTTGTTCTGCATCCTGAAGTCCCTCCAGGTAAGTGTTATGAGCAATGAGGCATTTCAGAGAAATAGACATTAGAATAACTGTACTGGGAAGATGGGGAGAGAGAAACAATCTCTATCCAGGGAAATCAGAGGCTGTAGCACTGCTTCTGGACAGGATTTTCATATAGACATGTTCATCTTCTCCAGATCTCAGCAGGGGACATAGTGTTTATGATTTTGAGCTCATCATGGGTTGAGAGAGGAGTTTACCTGGAGTTATAAAGACCCAGGTTCTGTGTTAGTCTTACTTCATTTCCTGGTGACTTAGTCATTCTTTTTATTTTCATTTTTCAACTTTAATTCCACTGGTGTTGTGTTCTGCCTCCATGTATGTCTGTGTAAGGGCGTCAGACCCTTTGGAACTAGAATTACAGATGACTGTAAATTATCACATGGGTACTACCATGTCGGTCCTGGGTTTTGAACTCTGGTCCTTTGGAAGAACAACCAGTGTTTGTAAGTGCCAAGCCGTCTCTCCAGCCCCAAATTAGTTACCCTTTAACAGGACTTGGTATTTTTGTTTATTTGTTATGGAGACTCTCTCTGGATTTAATGTTCCAGCTCTGTTACCTGTTGCTTGCTACATGAGATCTAGTTTAGCAGCTTTGTAGCCTCAAGGCAATGAAGCAAACTATTGACTGGGAGGCTGTTACCCCAGCATGAAGCTTTGCAGGAAGGTTAGTGAGTACAAATCCAGAGCCTGTCAGCCGAGAGAGAGAAAGAGAGTGAGAGAGAGAGAGAGAGAGAGAGAGAGAGAATTCTGCCAGTGAAGTGATAGAGGATCGAGGAACACTGAAACAGAGCAGACACACTCAAGATCAGAGGTAAAGATGTGAGCCTAAGCTGGACCTCAGAAAAATAGCAATAGAAAGACATCAACAGAAGAAAGACACTCTTAAAAACAATCTGTTCTGTGCAAGTTGGTTATGCCTGTATTAAAGAAAATGTTTGTGTAATGAGGTACCATCAGCGTCTATAAAATTCACTAAATGAAATTATTTGTTAAAAAAAACACAAATGAGAGAAGATATCCTGATGAAACAGCATTACCTTGTATGCTATCTCCAAAACTTAAGACTATTCACTTTTCACTTTTCAATTGATTTTCAAATTTTCCACAACCTTTCAAATTTCAGAATGAACCTTTTGCTCACTACAATATAATAAATTACACAATTTTTAGTCTTTAGTGTACTAAAGCAGAACAGAACTAGTATTTTCTTGAGATTTGTTATTGTGGGGTTTAACGTAATAGTAAGAATAATATGCAATGATAATTATGGACCTGAGTCCTTCTTTATTTGGAGTTAGCATGACATGTAGAGAGTCAGAGCTTTGAAGGCAGACAACCCTGGCTTCTGATCTTGGTACTGTCACCTATTGAGTGACTTTGAGTGAATTCTATACACTCTCTATAATCTGTTTCTTCTCCTGTCAATTGAGATTGCACTTTAGAAGACATTTGAGAAATACTGAAGGCAATGCATTGAGATGTACATTGAGTGGTATGTAACAGAAGGAAAGGTGAAATATTTGCAATGGGTTGAATGTTACTGTCCCCCAAATCCCAAATCCACCTGTTGTTTGATCCTGTATGGTATTTTGATGTGAGAATATTGGTAGGTGATTCTCACACAAGGTTGGAGCCTTTGTGAATAACCTTACTACATTTACAAGAAAAGTCCCAAGAGGCTATGGAAATATCACAAGATATCAATCTACGGTTCAGAAAGAGCCCTCATCAGAACTCAACTGTGCTGACAATTCTGTCTCAGATGTCTATCTGCCAGAACCATGATTAGCTCCTGTGGCTTAAAAACCACCTAGACTGTGCTGTTTTGCTATAATAATTCAAATGGACCAAAACACCACTTAAAAATCTTAACTAATTTTATTTATTAAATACAATATTTATACAGTAGTATATATATTGGGTAAATGGGTGTCAGAATGCATGTGAGGAAGTCAGATGAAAATTTGTAAGAGTTAGGAGTTCTTTCCTTCCACCATGTGGAACCTGAGGACTTGCTTAGATCATCAGACATGGTAACATGAACCTTTATCCACAAAGTCATTTTACTGGCCACTGAGACTCCTATTTTGTTGTTGTTTTGATTTAAATCACATTATGTTGACCTGCTTTCTGCTGTATTTCCAGCTACACATCAATATGTAGGATCAAAAACTACACATATATCCCTGTGTAGACATGAGAACCGTCTTCTCATTGAGATGACAATCTCAGGATGTCACCCAAGGGACAGGCAAGTGCTAGGTAAGAGGCACAAGGAAGTTGGGATTCTCAGAATGAACTGTAAAGAAAAATGTTGCAATGAAAAGATGAGTTCTTCTGTATGCCTGACCTTATTGAAGATTTGGTTTGCCTTCTGATGGTGAGTTAGCAGTTATGCAAAAGAAGGAAAGAAAGCAAGAAAGCAAGGAAGGAAGGAAGGAAGGAAGGAAGGAAGGAAGGAAGGAAGGAAAAAAGAAAAAAGAAAGAAAGGAAGGAAGGAAGAAAGAAAGGAAGGAAGGAAGGAAGAAAGGAAGGAAGGAAGGAAGAAAGATAGAAAAAGGGGGAGAGAGAAAGGAAGGGAAGAGAGGGAGAAAGAAGAGACAAAAACAGAAAGAGAGTGGGGTAGGAAAAGTGAGAAGAATGAAAGAGAAGAGAGAAGAAGGAACGGAAGGAAGGAAGGAAAGAAGGAAGGAAGGAAGGAAGGAAGGAAGGAAGGAAGGAAGGAAGGAAGGAAGAGAAGGAAGAGAGAAAGAAAGAAACAGAGAGAAGGAAAACCAACTGGGCTGCTATTGACCTCAAGGAAGAATTATCTAAGAAAGTCATCACAGAAACCATTTTGTTCACATGAAATGTTTGAAAATTGCCATTAAAATGTAACCACTGGATATTTGATAACAATCAAATAATATTATTATTAGTATGGTAGGAAAGAGAAGTGAGGGAGGAGTGAGACCCGAGTCCTCATTGACCATAGAAAAAAGTCGGTAGAAAAAAAAGGGATATCAAGAAACTAAAATTTGAGCCTGTATTCAAAGTACAGTGTTAAATGTTAAAAGTGAAGTCCATATACAGCAAAGCTTTGAGATAGGAGGGTTGGAGGCTTACAGTGAACTTAATGTTTAAAATTAAAATGTAATGCTATCCTTGGTTTTAATTTGAGTCTGAGCATTCTCCCAAAGCCACGTGTTAAAAGCTGCACTCCTAGCTTTTGATGCTGCTTAGAGAGGTTGGATCTGCATAAAGTGAGGCCTCATATGAACAAGCTAGTCCACTGGATATGTGACTGTTACGGAGGGGGTATTGGGACTAATGTCTGTCCAGTCTCTCTTTCTGCTTCCTTCGCCATGAGATGACTAGTCCACCAAACTACAGCCTCCCACTCTGAGGGACTATTTTGCTAAAAAATAAAAATAAAAATAAAAATAAAAATAGAAATAGAAATAGAAATAGAAATAAAAATAGAAATAGAAATGAAAATGAAAATAAAAAATTAAGGGACCATAAAGTGAAACTTTTGCAACTGTGAGCTCTTTCCCTCTAGGTGTGTTGTCATAGTGATAAAAAACGAGCATGCATTGGATGAGAAACCAAATATAACAATATATACAGATCTGTTGTTTATGTAGAAGACAGTTACTATAAGGAAAATAAAGATTATCTCTGTGGCGCTCCACCACTAAAATTTAGCCATAATTAGCATTTTGGTGTGTTTTGTCTCAATATGTGTTTTTATGACAAAATAAATATATTTGTATACACTTATCTCCATATTGTAAACAAGGTGTTCTTTTTCTAACAGCATAGGCATTTTCTTATGTGGTTGAAAACCTTTTCTGGCTTTTTGCCAACTACTCATTCATAGAAATATAATTTGACAATTTCTTGTTGATGGATATTTCATTTTTGAAACATATTGGCTTATTTAATCATTTCATTAAAGCTTTGAGTTACTTCTCTTTATACATTTTGTTTGCCAAAAGGAACCTTGAGATCACAAAGCGTCCTAAGATACACTGAGTTGTTCTCTAAAATTTCATGTGTTGCTGTTCTAGCCCAGTTCATGAAATACAAATTGGGTTTATAGATACAATACTTAATGAAGTATCCATCAGTGGAGTCTCTAGGATGAGCCTTAATTCAATAGGGCTGCCATAAAGGAGAGATTAAGGCTAGGGAGATTATTTAGTGGGCAAAGTGCTTGCCATGCAAGTGTGAGAATACAGTAGGATCTGTAGCCCAACCTGCATTTCCAGCACTCAGAAATAGAGACTTAGCATCCCTAGAACCAACCGTATGCAGGGCTAGTCATACTGGTGAGCACTGGGTTCAACTGGGAGACC
The DNA here is from genome assembly GCF_000001635.26 of Mus musculus. NCBI lineage: Eukaryota > Metazoa > Chordata > Mammalia > Rodentia > Muridae > Mus > Mus musculus. Next base: position 13,617,365 of record NC_000076.6, read on the forward strand.
CTCACTTAATGAATAAGAGCAGGCAAGATAAACTCCCAGGAATCAACCTTAGTTTACTACTGCATATAAATACACATACATGGTCATTGAAACATACAGATGCACCCATGCTTACACACATACACACATACCACACAATCACATGAAAAAGAGAGGAGATTAAAAGAAAGCTCCAGGGAGAAAACCTTATGTGGTGTTTTGAATGAGATTGTCCCTCATAGGCTCATATATTTAAATCATGGGTTGCCAGATCATGGAATTGTTTGGGAAGGACTGGGAGGTGTGGCCCTGTTGGAAGGGGTGTATCACTGCAGTGTGGGGTCTGAGGTTTCAGAAGCTCATGCCATTCCCATTTAGTACTCTCTGCCTTGTGCTTGTGATGAACTTGTAAGTTCTTACCTACTGCTCCAGCACCTTGCCTGCCTGCCTGCCTGCCTGCCTGCCTGCCTGCCTGCCTGCCTGCCTGGTGCTATGTTCCCTGCCATGATTTTTATGGAATTTAAGCCTATAACTGTAAGCTCCAAATTAATTCTTCTCTTAGTTGCCTTGGTTACAACATCTTATCACAGCAATAGAAAAGTAACCAAGACACTGTGTGAAGATATAGGCAGGAGGCAAGAAAGGGGCATTTTTAGTATCCAGCCATCTAAACCATGAAGAACTACATTCTGGGGGCTGGCGAGATGGCCCAGTGGTTAACAGCACCGACTGCTCTTCCGAAGGTCCCGAGTTCAAATCTCAGCAACCACATGGTGGCTCACAACCATCCTTAATGAAATCTGATGCCCTCTTCTGGAGTATCTGAAGACAGCTACAGTGTACTTATATGTAATAGATAAATAAATCTTAAAAAAAAAAAAAAAAAGAACTACATTCTGCTGTTAAAACCAAGTCCAGGATATTCCATCATGGCAGCGCCAGAAAACTAACACATGTCTTGCATCACCAGCAAGGGACAAAAATCTGATACAAAATCTTTATCTTTTGAATCCAGATTTTATATCTCACACTCATTCTCTGATATTATACCAACACATGTATACACACACACGGGGGGGGGGGGAGAAAGGGAGACAAAGGGACAGAGGTAGAGACATAAAGAAAGAAGTAGACACACACATAATATATATATAGAGAGACAAAAAAAGATACACAGAGAGACAGAGTTTTTCAGAAAAATCTTTTTTTTTTTTTTTTTTTTGGTTGAGAAATATTTTATTGGTGTCCTCATCAAGCCCCTTTGCTTTTACCTCTCCAAACCCAGCTTCCAAATACTTGTTTCCTTCCTTTCTTCTGTCTTTTCCCTGGGAACGGTCTTCTCACCACAAAAGTATGTTCAGACTATCCATTGATCTACTTCTCGATAGTCTGATTTGTAAGTATCTTCCCTGCTGCTTTCTCGATCTAAAGCATAGCCTGGTTAAAAACATGTCACCCAGGGCTCTCAGGTCACCCAGGGCTCTCAGGTCACCCAGGGCTCTCAGGTCCTGACCTGATGTACACAGCAACATCTCCACAGCATGGTGTTATCTATACTATAGATTAACACAGAATGTGCCAGAAGAAAACCAAGGGATACAACCATTTGCCAATTGATAAACATCACAATGTTTAGCTAGTTTTCTTTGGGACATTATTTTATCTCCATGACAACATTCTGCCTTCTTTAGTTTCTAAGATAGGAAAAGAAGACGAGGAAGAAGAAGAAGAAAAAGAAGAAGAAGAAGAAGAAGAAGAAGAAGAAGAAGAAGAAGAAGAAGAAGAAGAAGAAGAAGAAGAAGAAGAAGAAGAAGAAGAAGAAAGAAGACGAAAGTAGAAAAAGGAAAAAATTACAAACACTTTCTGTTTGGCACAACTCTTGCCTTTATTTTAACAGATGCTAAATAATTGCAAGCATGCTTAGCATTTCAAGAGTATGTTTCCTTTTAAGCCCTTAAGGCACATGTTCACATTTATGTTCACATTAATTTCAATAAGAAGAGGAAACAAAGTAAGGAAAATTGAAAAACACTGGCCTTACCTAGCTGCTACATAGAAGTAGGAGAGCGCTCGAGAGATGATTCAGCCATTAAAAGCGTTTGCTATTCTCGCAGATGACCAAGGTTAGATTCCCAGCATCTACATGACAGTTCACAACCGTTCATAATTCCAGTTCCAGAGGAGCCAACTAATTCCCTCTTATGGCCTCTGCAGGCACTAGGCATGCACATGATGCACAAACACACATTTAGGCAGAATACTGATAGATGTGTCTTAGGGTATTACTGCTGTGAAGAGACATCATGTCCAAGGCAATTCTTATAAAGAACAACATTTAACTGAGGCTGGCTTACAGGTTCAGAGGTTTCATCTATTATCATCAAGGCAGGAGCATAGCAGGCATGGTGCAGGAGGAGCTGAGTTCTACATCTTCATCTGAAGGATGCTAGCAGAATACTGGCTTCCATGCAGCTAGGACTAGGGTATTAAAGCCTACACCCACAGTGACACACCTACTTCAACAAGGCCACACCTCCAAATAGTGCCACTCCCTGGACCAAGCATATATAAACCATCACAAGATGTAAAATAAAATAAATCTAAGAAAAAGAAAGCATAGGTCAGGTAGAGTTACTGTTCAGTGATGATGGACACCAAACTCTCCTCATGCAGGTGTGTAAGCTTACAGATTTTCTAGGGCATCACATGCCGTTGGCAGATGTGTTGACACCTGGAGATCAGCTATATCTATGCTTCTGTCTATGTTCAAGACTTAAAATATGTGACAGTGAGGACTACTACATATAATTTTTTTTTTGGTAAAAGTTATTACCAATGTCTTACAATTTATCTTTTTTGAATATCTCCAGAAATCTGATAGTGCATCACACTTCTCCAGTACTTCTGCCTAGAGAAACACTTAAGTAGCCCTCCCCACATGAGCTCTCGCAGACTTCTAATGTGTTTGAGTTTGCTGCACGTTCTACAGGGCACGAGAGGGCATCAGCCACTAACCAGAGGAAGCTGCATAGACCCGTGATACTAGAAATTAATGAGCAGGGCATATAAAATGACTTTGGAATCCCATCATTTGGTCTTCTCCTGTGACTCCTTGAGTGGATTAGACATGTTAAAGCTCAGGTGACAGATCTGCATGACAGGCAGAGGGTGGTTCTGCACAAGGACTTGTTACAGATGTCATACCCCTTTCATGTTTCCAGTCATGCAATGTCTTATGAAGGTGAATCTGTGAAGACTAACGGATGTGCCTTCCAGATTTGTGATTACAGAACTCTTTAAACCCTTTAATCTGAAATTTGGGTTAAAAAGCACCAACTAAATTTGGAGAGTGACAATATTCGTTCTTTTAAGTAGCAGACGGAATGTAATCCTTGTTCAGCTTTTCTTAGACCCCATCTGGATGCTTGGAGAAAGCAATAAGAGTTTGAAACGTGCATAGGCATATAAAATATAAAATAATGAATATGCTTCTTTGGTTCAATCCACTGAAAGATTTGCACTCCAGGGGTGTGAAAGATGTGACCTGGAAAATTTTTAATTTTTAATTTTTTAAAATAAAGCCATATGTTAAAAAAAACATGGTTATATGTAGACATAAAATTGAAAATTGAAACTTTGCTATACACTAGCATCTGAACAATTGTCTGATTAGACAGATTTTTCTCCTTTGGAAAAGAATTTTCTTCATTTGTTCACTCAACACATATTGGTTGTGGTTGAGATTGCTTGGTCAGTTAATTATATTGCCCACATCTTACTTCGTATTATTGCTGTCCCTTCTCATCATAAAACTCTGGGTATTTACACTGGGGCCAACAGGATGATCTAGCAGCAACATCCCATCACCTGCATCCATTTAACCCATCCGTCCATTCCCCTTCACCACATGACTATAAACTCGCAAGTTCTGGGTGTGTTCTGTTTGGTTTGAGTCTGGAATATCTATAACAGGCTCATGTTTTGAATAATTGGTCCCCAGCTGATGGCACTGTGGTATGTTTGGAAGGCGGCACCTGGTTGGAAGGAACAGGTCACTGGAGTGTGCCCCCTAAATGACAGACTCTGCCCAGCTCTCATCTTTGCCCTGGTTGCTTCTTGTCTACTACAAAGCAGTGCCTCCAAGTTGTTGCTCATGACACCATGATGCACTGTCCCAGCACAAGCCTAGGAACACTGGAATCTGCCAGGAAAGTTGAACTCTGAAACCATGAGCCAACTTAAATCATTTCCCTCCTAAATGGTGTCTGTCTGATACATAGCTGTAAAGACGGCATAACTAAGTGAAACAAAGACCAGGGCCAGGATTTTATTCTAGCCTATCCCAACGGGTCTACTTTTACCATAGCAACCTCAGAACGAGCCATTAAAAGCACAGATTAGATAGCATCCCAACAGGGCTCTCGCTGCCACTGTCTACTAAGTCCTCACAGAAGAAATAACCTGCTGAGTCTGTTTGTCAGTTTGTATACGGCCTCAGGGCTGAGCACTCTGCATTAGACAACCAACTAGCAAGCGAATCCCTGGGAGACGCTAATTCTCCTTCTTCCCGGGTCATCAATTGTCTACTTCCTTGTCAAGGGATGGGATCCTTTGAAATTCTCCTTCTTTAGTGTTAACATGTCTGTTGATATTGCCATCATCCTGGTTTTTGTGGCCATTTATAGGAGAGACTGTTTTAGAGCAGACTCCCCTAGACTCCCCTTACAGTCTCTCCACCTGCTCTCCCATGTTCTTCACTGAGGCATCACTGCAGGAGCTGTGGTGTAGATGTATCAAATGGGACTAAGCCAGCCCCCCCCCCCCAACCAACACACAAGTATCCTTCTCTGCCTTGTATCAAGTTGTGGGTTTCTATGATACTCTCCACTTTCTGTAAAAAGACGTGTCTTTGATGAAGGGTAGCTGCTATATTTATTGGTCCATATAAGGATAATATTTAGAATGTACTAATGAGTTATGCTGGTGTAGGAAAGGGGATTCTTTGCTAAGGTCCATGACCTCATTGGCTTCAGGAAGTTGGATAGGCTTTCAGTACAAGCATGATTTTCCTCTTATAGAATGGGCCTTCAGTATCATTAGACATCTGTTGGTTGACAAAGGCATGTAACTGACTTTTTTTTTTTGCACCTTTATGCATACAGATTCATCAAGATTCATGGGTGGTTAATAGGTATTGTTGCGTAGGAGTATTTAATTTCTTCCCTCCCTTGGCAGCTCACATAGTATTTCCTGGAATCATGGAAGTTAGACCTCAGAAAAGATGCTTTCGTGTCAGATCCTGATAAAATCATCTAAGTCCTATGTCTTAAGTATATGGTGTCTTCAGCAACAGGAGCCCACCTTCAACCCCGGAGATGCACCCAAGGGCTACATCAATAATCTATATTGTTTTGGGAGTCATGTGGAGTACACGTCATTCAAAGGAGGATTTTTGTGCCTTGCACTGTTTTGTTTGGTTGGTGTTTGTTTTTGTTTTTGTTTTTGACAGTCTGGTTCTTGTAGGGAGTATTGTCAGAGCAAGTGGCTTAACTTCCTGGAGGTAATCCAGACCCAGAAAGACAAACACCATACCTTCTCTCTCATCTGACATTCCTAGCTCCCAATCCTCAGGTATGAGTCCTCAGGTATTTAGGTATGAATATCCAAGATGATGTAACCACAGAAAGTAGAAAAAGTGTAAGGGGGCAGGCCATGGGTGGAGCTGGATGGGAAGTAAATAGCAGAGTGTAAGAAAGGAGGGATGAGTCAATACAGAAGGAAAAGGGGGACAAGGGATGGAATAACACCAAGGTTGCTTGTTAAAGCTTCAAGAAAACATGTTATTTTATGTTTATCTAAAATTATACACATATGTGCGTACATATAACACTACTCTTTTCCAGGTCTATATGATTTAACTTTTATGATTATTTTTCAGTCAAATTGTGAAATCTCAAAGAGCAACAAATAACTTATAAACTTTGAGTTTGTGCTTTGTGTCCCACTGCACGGAGAGGGAACAGTAATACACATCTTTTGGCTTCTTAGCGTTGGCTCGCCCAAGCACTCAAGAGCTAACTGGTGAAGTGAACACTGAAGAGGAGATTTATCTCATTTACAAATGGGAAACCCATGACTCACTGAGGTTGAGACTGGGATCCCCTGGTTGGTAAATGACAGCTGTGTCACAGCTGTGACTGTCCGATGGTCTAGCCTGTGCTCTCTGAACGTTGATGGCTTTCTGTTCATTTCAGACAGAACAGTTTCCCATCAGGCTTATCAAGATGAACTTGAGCGTTCATCAATGATTTGTTTGTTTCTGGCCTTTCAGCTGTTTCTTGTTCCCGCTCTTAATCATGTCTGCCCCCTTCTTATAGTGAGACAAGGGAGGAATTTCAGAGGATCTTGAGGAGCTCTAAACTCTCTAGTAACAATCGATGTGTTTATTCCCAAACAGTCCTAGGGAAGCTTAGCAGTAATAATGTGCAGCAGTAAAAGTCATTTCCACTTCGATTCCCACATGGCAGGTGGCACAAAAGGACGCTGGCAAGGTTGGTGAGCGGCCCAGGAGAATTCCAAGAGCACTCTGTCTATACACCCACATCCTTGTCCCTCTGGTCATTTATCCTCAGGAAATGGGCCAAGGCTCTCAGCAGCAGGGAACACCCGCCACTCTCATTGCCTTTTGGGAGCCTTGCTCTCTCAAAGGGGAAGAATGAAAACTTGGGGAAGTGGTGTTGTGGACAGGACCAAAAAGGCAGAGGTGAAAGGCCAATAAATGGACAGGAATAGTGAGTGGAGAGACTGGCACCCTAGGAAATTTCTGAGAGGATGAAGAAAGATCCCTGTGGAGCATGGGAGAAGGCAAGAGAAAGAAGCCCGAATAAATTAGAGTCTACAAGACTAATCCCAAATAGATTTTCTTGTATTATAGTTTGGACTTTAATACTGCATATATACAAATATACATAAGCTTTGATCAATTTTGTCCTTTCTTATACTGTATTAAGCCACAGAATTCTGAAAAGTGCGGTGCTCCTGGAGATGTGTACACACATGTCAATGCTGCCTGGTGTGTATATACATGCAAAATATTTTTATATTTCACTTGATGTGATATATAAGAGTCTTTTGATTCATCCTATTCTGTGCCTATTCATTTTCTTGAAATGTGCGAATGCCCACAGTAGGATATCACTTTCTAAACCTTGGTGGTCTGACAAGGAGAGACCGGTCCTTAGCTGGACTGAAGGACTGGCACATTTACCCTTTACTATTTGAAAGAATTAATTGCAGGTGGATGAAAACCAATGTTTTTTAGGGAGCGAAGAACTTTTCCAGTTTTCAGCATTTACTTCTGTAGCTCCTGTCAAGCTAACCTGAAGAGACAGCTTCATCACAGGCCCCTTTCACAGAAAAAAAAACACCTTCTCTCCTGGCTGTCAGTGCCCTTTAAACCTTTGACCAATTAAGTGTCATTAACAAACAGATAATTTGTTTGCTGCTCCCCAAACTTTTTGTTTTGGTTCCTTTCCTGGTTCTGTGGCCTTTGTCCCAGTACAAGTAATAATATTGGATATATAAAGGAACCTGAGAGACAGGGCGACTGTCTGTCCTCCTCATGTAAATGTCCTCAGGTCATATGAGATACAGGACTCTGATGAGCCAGTGACATCCCTGAATCCTGTTACAACCAGGAAAAGGTCTTCACTAGCATGGGGGACATAGCTAGTCTATGAAAGACTATAGCTCATCCCAGGACAGAAGACCAGCTTCTCTGGGTCCAACCCAATCCTTAGCAGGATATGGAAGTGGGAGAGAAGTCACAGAATTTGGAGGTCTCTGCTAGAGGTATCCTGTAATTTGGTTTTGGTGTGTAATCTTCTCCTTTAGGAATGTTATTGATAATGCAGGATATATGCACTGAAGCATGCCTCCTAGTGAGATTGTGGGAATAAGAGTTCACGAGGCCATCCTGCTCAGCAACCTTTTCACATGCTTCACTCTTCCTGGTCACAGCTGAATGCAGCCAAGCACTCCCCAACAAGATCCATATTTCTTGTGACTCTACTGAGACCGAGAGATCTCATTCACATAACTTTTGGTGGTCTGCTGTAATAATTGACCTACTTCACTACTGTTTATTGCTGATAACCTTTTACTGTCCCTAATATATAAATGAAATATTATCATTGGTGGATGTGTATACAAGATGTTATCATTGTGGGTATCATACAGGGTTTTATGTATATGTATGTACCATCCAAGTCAGATAACTGCCAAGGTTTTCAGAATGTATCCTCCTATACAGAAGTTGGATTTTAGCAATACCTAAAATTATGGAAGCACAAATATATAGATAAGACACAATGCAATTTTATATATGAAACCACACATCAAAATTAAAGCTAAATACAAAGGGGAAAATAATTAGATTATACTAGAGAAAAATAACTTTAAAAGTTTCCCTATTGAAAGTTACATACAAAAATAAAATCATGAGAAAGTAACATAAGAGGGATGGCAGGGTTGATTCTCATTCTTATGGACAAGAATATTTGTTTCTCATTCTTATGCATAAGAATATTTCTCCTGGATTTTATGGTTTTGGTAGTTCTTGGTTTTGTACAACTAATGATTTGTGCTGGCCAAATGTTGGAGTCTGTGACTATATTTCTGAGTTTGCAATTTTTATTACATCCCTTTTTAAAATCAGATGGCTCCAAAGAGATTAATGTTCTGTGCTACTACACTGTATCTACTCCTGACTCACTAACAGGAAAAGAATAATAATTTCTGCATATTGAATTCACATCTCAGAAATGTACTCATGAATACATCAATATACAAAATAAATATTCTCTTGTTGGTAGTGGAAATAGCACTTCAACTTTTTACAGCAGTAATGAACACAGTTCCATGGAATGAAAGTAGCTCTTTTGAGTGTACAGACACTGTTCTGTTCTGTGGAGAAAAAACACACATGCTGTAGAATCAAATAGGAAAATGGTTGAATTTTAGGGTGATCAGGGGCCAGTGGTGGGCCCTGATGGATATGACTGGTCCTCTCTCCTGTCTATTCTGGCATGGTAGGTAATATGGACCAGGCCTCTATGTTCAGAGGACTCAACTGCTAGGCGCAAATGTATATTTCCATCTGTCAAACGATTTTTTTCTCTATAGTTGATGCTTATATGTTTTTACCTTTCATTGAACTAATGTGATAAACTGACTAATTTTATTAAACCTTGTGCTATGGGGATGGACGACTCTTTGTGGGATATTACTATTAGGAGTTGCTGGCCCAAACTTGCTCATGTTTTATGAAGAATTCTGGGAGGATGGTCTTGAGATTTACTAGGGTTTAGGTTTCTTTTCCACAAGATGTGTTTAGTTGACTATTATCAGAGATATCTTTAGATTATATGAATCCTAGAAAAAAACATATATTGCATATTTGATCAAAAAACATTATGAATTGGGACTGCTGACCCCCTGCTTGCAATATCAGTACTTGAAAGTATGAGGCAGGGGAATTGCAAGTTTGAGACTAGCCTGGGCTACATAAAGATGCCATCTTACAAAACAAACAAAGCATATACTATAAAACTCATAATCCTACACAGGATACAGCGAAGATTTGAAAAATAGGTAGGAGAAAGGAGCTTTTTGTTTCTTTATTATCTAGTGCATGAGTATAAAATCTTTTTGAGGTATTCATCTCTTCCTAGTTTGATCCAGAAATCATCTCTCCTAGGTCTTTGTCTTCACAGGTGTCACTTCTGGCTCATATCCAAACAAACTCACATCTTGAGAGACTTGCAGCAATGGTGCTTTCTTCACAGTCTAAGAACTCAATTGCACTGAAGAAGTAGAGACCTTCCCACCTCCACGGTTCTCCAATGCCAGTCACATCGGTCTTTACAAGGCTTCCATGGTTTGCTGCCCAAGAACATTGGCTCTAACTAGGCACAGGTAAGACTGCTCCTGGGCTCAGTTAAAATGGCTACACAGATAACTATTTCCAGACCATGCAGGAGATAAGAATGCCAATTTGGTTTTGCTCATGTTAAAATTAAAATTTTAACTGATTAAAAATTTCTAGTTTCCATATGGAACTCACTCTTTCTTTTAAGAATATATAGTTTTAAGTGTGTGTGTGTGTATCTGTGTTTGAGAGAGAGCATATCATTTGCATGTTGGTGTCAGTAGAGGACAGAAGGGGACATTGACTCCTTTGGAGCTACAGTTATAGTTGGTTGTAGGACTCTTGGCCTGTGTTCTGGGAACCAAACTCTGGTCTTCTGGAAGAGCAACAAATGGACTTAGCTTCCAAGTTGTCTTTCTGGCCCTTGTGTGGGACTCTTCAAATTGTAATAGTACATTTCTAGAATGTGATCACCTTCTATGTTGGCTCCACTGTTGTCTCACAACACTTCCACTAGCAAGGGGGAAAGGGATGAACTGGAGGTAGAGCATGAAAGCAGTTTCATTTGTACAGCAATGTATGTATCTCCCTGGCACGATTGAAAGCTGTCCTTGGAAAGCATAATTGGAGTATAATGAGCTCAAAAGCTTTCAGAGTAGGGACAACAATTTCAACTGAAGTGTGGAGCAAGTGGAAGAGTTTGAGTACTAAACAGTACTTCAGATGAAAGAATATAAAAGGATAAACATGTTCAAGTATAGCACTGCGGTCAAAATATAGATAGACAACAGTTAGGGCATGGGAACAGACACGTAGTTTAAAAGTAAGGCTGGCAACACATTTTAGATAGCCTAGAGTCTTTAACTTATCATGTGCTGACTTAAATGTACCTTATGTTGACTTAAATGATCCTCTTATTACCAGAATTTCAGGACTGTCCTAGAGAGTCAGTGCTGTGCTTCCCAGTCTGAGTATTTCACATCATCTTAAAGTTCTTAGGAAGCGATTTGCTTCCCAGACACCACCCCTCTTGGTTATGAGGTCCTAGACACCAGAAGGGTGAGCTCTTTGCTTGTTGGGACATCTGGTTGACCCCATATGCAAGGTATACATTAAAAGCCAGGAAAGTCTGGAACAAGGGACCGTGGAGGTCCTAGTATACACTTAATGAAATTTATTCTGAAAGCTCTGCTAGGCTTACTGACTTCTAGGCACCAGAGGGGTTTACACATGATAAGAATATGTCAAACAGGGTGCCTAGACCCACAGACTCAGAAATGGGACCTAATTTTTAGCCTTACATAATGAGGGGAGACATTATCACCCTTCCTTTGTTCTCTGTGTATGTATAGAGCTAGAGTCAAAATTGAAATTACTGACATAAAGTTGTTTATAATATCCTTATTATATATTTAATGTCTGCAATGTTTCTTTTACCATGAGGACTCCCTCTCTTCACTTTTGCTTTATGAAATGCTGAGATAAGATGCGGGCATATTTATGATCATTATCTTCTTAAGGAATGACTCTTCCATCTTGATTGGAGACAAAATCCTTTGTTGCAAAATTTATCTTGTTGCAAAATTTATGTTGTCTCCTATTAAATAAAAGTATACCTTCATTTCCCCTCTCCGGTTCCTTGTGCTGTTTTCCTATGTTTGTTTGTTTCTAAAGCAGCAAGGACACTTTATATACAGTAAAGTGATAGTATAGATTGGAAATAAATACTCTGTCAAGAATGATGGTGGGCCATACAACTGGGGGTATTCAAGGGCCTTAATCATTATTTGAGGTTTCTTTTCATGAAGTTCAAAAGAAGTAGGAATTTGGTTGCTAAGGGGTGTAGCAAAGGCAAGAATTTTGATTGACAGGCTTAGACCATTTTCATATATTTTAAACACATTCATGAGTTAGATTTTTGGATTTCAACAGTCAAAAATGGTTGTTTCACTTCATTCCTGCAAAAATTCATTCTTATCCAAAGAGGAAAGTGGCTCCCGTTCTCCTCTGAGACTTGGATTCCACAAATTCTATTCAGTTTAATTCTCCCTGAACATCAGAGTTCCATGACTCAATGATACCACTAGGCTCCTCTGGTGCTACAATCTGGAAATTTCCTCCAGGCAGAAATCGAAGGCATACACACAATTCTTCCCTTGCTTCAGTGTCCTTATCTGTAGTAGTACCCAATTAAAAACTTAATTAGGTCCTGGTCGCTGTGTGTCCCTCATTATCTGCACCAATGTTCTAGGTTCCTGAATGAAAGACACATACGCAGCCTTTATGTTTTGATATGCCTAAAACAGCTCAATGGGTGGGCCACTTCTTAACTTCCACGTGGCTAATCCACCTCCCTCTGATATTCTCAGTTATTACCTACTAAATCCTATATTCCATCTTTGCTGGCCTGGACCCAGTCAAGCAGCCCTCTGGGATCGCTCGCTCTCCTTCAGGTCCTACATGGTGGCTAAGATCTCTGTCCTGCACCTTCTCAGGTGTGGCATCTCTCCTATCTTTCTCCTTTTCCAGGCCTGGCTGGATCCCTTCCTCTTTTCCTCTCTTGGAACCTCCCTCGCCCAGGATTGGCTGCCAGCAACTTTATTTACCAATCAGAACCAACTGTGCAGAAGGTCCCTCAATGCCTTATGTGCAGACTTGTGCAAATTAACATAAAATAAGCAGCTACACTTATCCATTGGACGACCAATTTTGACAATTAATGGTTTTAAAACATTTTCTACCCATATGTAGAGGTCTGTCTATCTGTCTGTCTCTCTGTCTCTCTCTTTCTCTCTCTGTGTGTGTATGTTTGTGTATATATGTGTGCATATGTTTATGTGTGTATGTACTTGTGTGTGTGTGTGTATTGATCCAAGATCCTATTACTTCTGTACAGTAATGAAGCATAAATTCCCTAGGAACGACGTTTTGAACTATCAATACTCTGAGAACAGTCACCATGGCTTCCTCACAAATGCTAACGTTTATGCATTCTTAGTCTTCCTCCCTCACTTTTATTACCTTTAATTCTCAGAAAACTTTTGATTCCAAACTTCCATTTTTAGCTTTAATATTGTGATCTTCAAAGTTATAATTTAATTAATACCAAGAATCTAGTCTCAAAGGAGCTGGTATAAATGAGAAAACAAAACAAAAACAAAAACAAAAAACAAAAAACAAACCAAAATCAAACCCTTGCTTCTTGGAGATGTAGTTCTGAAAACTGTGGATTTAATTTTGGCAAAACATTTTGCAATATGAAAATTCGATGGTAACATGTATTTAAGAAAATGGCAACAACATGGTGAGGAATATTGGTGCTGTCTATTGTTGCTGAATTGGTTTGTTTCTGTTGCTTTAATAAAACATCAAGACAACTTTTAGAAGAGCTTATTTTGGCTAATGGTTCCCGGAGGCTGAGAGTCAGTCATAATGGGCAGTGGAATAATTGTCCCCTGCACTGTGTAAAAGTTATTTTTATATTATTTAAAAGCTGATTTCTGTAACAACAGGGACTGTCTAGACTTTGGTATTTTTATTTTTATGAAGCATCAACTGTCTGATTGTTTTGTAAATACTCTTCTCTGCCACCTTTTGATTGTTTTAATAGTAAGCTGATGGCCTATAGCAGGGCAGGAGAAGAAAGGCTTCTGGACAAAGGTAGGAACTCTGGGAAAGAATCAGACATGGGTGATTCCCCAGCCAGATGCTGAGGAAAGGACAGGTGCTGGCAATGAAGGAGTCATTATGGGCCATGTGGTAGAACTTAGATTAGAAAAACGGGTATAATTAAGCTATACATGGTAACTGGAAAGGAGCCTACTCTATATGGTGTAAGCATTTGTAAATAATAATAGGTCTCTGTCATTATATGAAGCTGTTGGGTTGAGACAGTCAGGCAGTAATGTGGAAGCAGCCAGTAAATGGCAGGCATGGTGGCATCGGCAGAGAGCTGAGACATCACAACTGAACCACAAGGAAACAGGGATCTGAAAGTGGGACGGGCTATGATCTCCAAGCCCTTTCTCAGGGAATTACTTCCTCCAGCGAGGCTGCACCACCTAAATTTCCCCAAATAGTGCCGCCAACTAGGGAACAAGTACTCAAATATCAGAGCCACTGGTCTACATGCCTCATTTAAACCACCACAGTCGCCACCCGACATTTGTATTTTAGGAATAAACTTGCCAAGTGGCTCACCTTTTAAATTCAGAGAACTGTCTTCTTGATGTGGTTGTGCACTGGGAATTTACTAATAGGAAGCACCCAGCAAAGCCAGTTTCTTAAAACCCAAACCTTTGGATTATTCCTTGATAGAATAAATCACATAGGAGAGACAAGGATTTTTTTTTTTTTGAATAAAGGATTCACGAAGCATTAACCATGCCCTTTGCCTTGCCCTCTCTTCCATTCCCTCAGCAGAGAGCCTGGGAGTCAGGGCTCAAGGAAGTTTCCATTTGTTCCGCCCTCTTCGCCTGGACTTCTCCACTCCCAGGAAGAGCTGTGGGAAAGGCTCTGGCTGTGGGAAGTGTTGCTGACAGAGTCAGTGATACTGATTCGGGAGAGAAGTGGTCCCAGGAAGGCTGTTTCTTCTTTTGCCCAGGCACGATGAAAAACTATCAGGGAAAGTAGCTGGAATTTGCCTAAAGTGTAGACTTCTGGGAGGATTGTTTGTTGCCATGGTAACTAGGGATGAGGTTTTGTGTGTGTGTGTGTGTGTGTGTGTGTGCGTTCTCTTGTGAGCCACAATCTCATCTCATCTTAGAAGCCATCACAGTCTAGTATTGGATTGGGAATCAGAGAAAGGACTTCCTGTCTCTGATGCTAGGCTCTAGGAAAGCCTGGGTAACTCTCCCTCTCTCCTAGTGGGAGGGACAGGATGTTTTCATAGTTTGAATTTCAAAAGGCATTGGGTGGAATACCAAACCCGGATGAAGAAATATTTCTGGCCTGGTCAAACTGCATAGTTGAAGCTCCAGATTTCTGGGATGTTTGAAAGGGGATGAAGCTCATTCGTGTATATATATTTATGTTGAGCCTATTTAATCAAGCAATGTGCTTCTGCAAATATGTAAAACCAAACACCGCCATGAAAGCTACTTCTACTGTGGTTAGTGTTACAGGCTTTCAAATCTCCCTTGAGAGAAGTTTACCACACTGCTGTTCTGACTGTCTTTAGAGATAGATTTCTTTAATAAAGCTTGACCTGACCATAAGCTACCCCCCTCCCTCCCTCCCTCCTGAGCGAACCTCCCTTTAACAAGCAGAGGCACTTGCCATCCCTAGAAATTGCTTTGAATTGTTCCCAAAATTAGGGTCATCTGTCTCAGCAATTTACATTGCTCTGCTGGGAGACAGACAGAAGAGCATTTGAATGTCCTTGAGTGGCACAATGCTGCTCAATGAGGAAATTCTGCAGGGACCTCAGAACTTCCTTTTCAAGGTCATTCTTCATGAGAATTATATAACCAGATTGGCCTCAGAAAGGTTAACCGTACTGGGTGCTCAATGATCTAAATATGGGTTTTTGATCTTAATCACGTGGTGACTATTATTATTTTAAGTGTAGCATAAAATTAAACATTTTTAATGGTATGAACACATTACTTTCCCATTGCTGCTGTTAAAAATTATACTGGGACCTCATGAAACTTAGACACTTCTGCATAGCAATAGACAACATCATTTGGACAAAGTGGCAGCCTACAAAATGGAAAAAGAGTTTTGTTTTTTTGTTTTTTTGTTTTTTTGTTTTTTTGTTTTTTGTTTTTTGTTGTTTTTTGTTTTTGTTTTTGTTTTTTCGAGACAGGGTTTCTGTGTTTAACTCTGGCTGTCCTGGAACTCACTTTGTAGACCAGGCTGGCCTCGAACTCAGAAAGCCGCCTGCCTCTGCCTCCCGAGTGCTGGGATTGAAGGCGTGCGCCACCACGCCCGGCTGGAAAAAGATTTTTAACCAGTAAGCATCCACTATAGGGCTAATACCCCAAATATATGAAGAACTAGACATACTAGATTTCAATAAAAGAAATAACCCACTTTAAAAGAGATACAGACCTAAGCAGAAAATTTTGCAAAGAAAAAACTCAAATGGCCGAGAAACACTTAAAGAAGTTTTCAACATTCTTAGCCATCAGCTAAGTGAAAATCAAAACTATTTTGAGATTTCATCTTATACCTGTCTGAATGGCTATGATCAATATAAGTGGCAGTTCATATCGACAAGAATGTGGGGTAAGGGGAGCATTTATACATTGCTGGTGACAATGTAAACTTGTACAGCCACTTCAGCAATCAGTGTGGTGGATCCTCAGGCTGATGGGAATCGATCCACCTCAAGATCTAGTGATACCACTCTTGAGCATATATCCAAAGGATGCTTCGTCCCATCACAAAGACGCTTGCTTAGCCATGTATATTGCTGCTCTACTCATAATAGCCAGACATTAGAAACAATCAGGATACCCCTCAAACAACAACAACAACAGCAAATGGATAAAGGAAATGTGGTATATTTATCTAGTGGGGTGTTAATTAGCTGGTAAGAAAATGATGTCATGAAATTTGCAGGCAAATGTATGGAATTAGAAAAAAATCATATTGAGTTAGGAAACCCAAATCCGGAAAGACGAATATTGTGTGTATTCACTTATATGTGGATATTGGTTGTTGAATCAATGATAATCAAGCTACAATCTATAGAACCACAGAGGTTGGGTGTAGAGTAAGAGACTAAATAGGAACATATAGGTCTTCCTAGAAAAGGGAAATAGAATAGATACTTACGGATAGATTAGGGTATGGGAGGATCAAGTAGGGAGAACGAGGAGAGAAGGGGATTGTGGGAAGCCATTCCGTACTCGGACGGAAATCTGTGACAGGCAGTAAACAAGCCCATATTTGGTGAATGGCTCGCCCTTAATCCCTGATTGGCTGAGCAAGCCTGCCTGGTGAGGTGATGTGACCTGTGGTGATTGGTTGAGGCGTGGTTGTGGCTTGAGTGGATAAAAAACGCTTGTACCCCAAGGTGCGGGAAATTTGAAGAGAGAAGCTGCCTGAGTAAACTGCTTTAAGAGAATCGGTGGTTGCATTTTCCTTGCTGGTCGAGTTGGACGCAACAGGGGATGGGGGAGGGAATGCTAAGAGAGGCAGCTAAAATTAAGGGCCATTTGAGGGGTACTATGAACCTAATACAGTAGAAGCTTCTGGAACTATATACATATGTGGAGGCAATCTTAATGAAATCACCAAATATAGGGCGAGACAGAGCTTCAGCTGGCCATCTCTAGTCATCAAATAAAGCTTCCAGTTCCAGGATTGGGTTGTATTTAAATGAGTTGTTGGGAATTCCCAAACTGTTGACAGGATGATAGGTTGTTCTCCACAAACTGACCTCAAGGCCCCACTGTTAAAGGCAACACCTACACATCTCATTGGGTGTGGGAAAGTCAAGCTGGTGCCTACATAGGGCCTTTATTCTTATGTTCTTAGTACAAGAGAATACTCTGTACTCTACCAAGGGAAAAAATTAAACACCAACTCTGCCACAAACCCTTGGGTGTTCCATGATGTTCTGCCTGCACGATATGATAGGGCACTGGGGGCACTGGTGACACAGTCAATATATGATTGATTGATCGTGTTAGCCTACTTTCTGCTGATTAGGGGCATCAAGTTCCTTGGGGCAAGTATAATGTTCTTTGTCAGTATATCTCTAGCCAGCATCCAGCATCCAGCATCCAGCATCCAGCATCCATCCAGCATCCAGCAACCAGCATCCAGCATCCAGCATCCAGCATCCAGCAGCCAGCAGCCAGCAGCCAGCATCCAGCAGCCAGCAGCCAGCAGCCAGCAGCCAGCAGCCAGCAGCCAGCAGCCAGCAGCCAGCAGCCAGCAACCAGCAAAAGCAGCAGCAGCAAGAGCAGCAATGACCACAGCCTTTTTTGGGGGGGGGGGCTCTGCATTTTATTTTCTTCATGAAGAGTAAAGAAAACATTTTCTTTATTCTATTTTTCTTAAACAGCATCTGTTTGGTTTCTTTCTTTCTTTCTCACCAGTGACAGTCATCGCATGCTATCAGGTATTTTTACACAGTTGTGTTAATAATTTTAAAAAGTCTCTGAAGTAAAGCTTTGAGCAACTTAAAGAATGGCCTCTTGGTAGTTCTGTCCGTGTTAGTAGCTGAGTGAGTTCTGTCTCTGGTCCAGGCTTTCTAACATCAGTTCAGGTGTAAATGATACTCCTGAGGGGGAAGAATAGCTCTGGGACTTTTACATCCTTCACCTGGAAAAATCCTGCCCTTACCAGAGCATGAGACAAATCATAATCAGCTGCTGTGGACACTATGAAGCAGCCCCACATCCCACACCTGGAGTTGAAACAAAACCATATTCACATAAAATTTTTATGTCTTTAAAGAAATCAAAGTTCTCATTGCAGTGGAACCCTTACCTGACACTGCTTGGGTGACCAAGAACCTGAGATAGCCGAGGGTTCTAGGATAAAACCAAATACTACTGCTTAAAAAATAAGTAGCAACAAAATTATTTTTAATTGAATTCTTTTATATATCTATATGATATACTCATTTATCAGTGTCTTACTTAGCAATCATCAGAGAAGCTTCCTCCTGCAGCAAATGAGAACAAATACAGAGACCCACAGACAGACATTATATAGAGCGTGATCAACTCTGGAAGAATCAGACTCCAAACAGGAAGTATCCATCAAATCTCTTCCCTTTGAGCTCAGGGAATCCCATGGAAGAGAAGGCAGAAAGAGTGCAGGAGTCAGAGGGACTGGAGAACACAAGGAGAGAAGGCCTTTCTGACCACACGTGGGAACTCACAAAGGCTGAGCAGCAGGAACAGAGCCCATATGGCTCTGCACCAGTCAGGGTCCTGGAGCTGAGAGAAGTTGACCCTTAACCCAGATGATGTCTCCAATTGAGAGCTCCTGGGAAATGAAACTGTAGTTTCCTTCAAAGGGGTCTTACTGGGGAAACAGCCTTGCCAGGGCAAGCAGCACGCCTGGACATTAGACAGCCACCAGAAAGTGAAATCAGTGGAGCTTTTCGATGTTCCTTGTCACAATGTCACAGGGACTTCCCTTTTTATTTATTTGATTTATATGCTTTTTTAATTCTTTCTTTTTTCCATACAGGTCCTTTGCATATATATTATGGCTTCCAGCTTACTGTTTTTATAGGATTCCTGGGAGGGGGAGCAAATGGGTCTTTGCATCTATATCTGCATCTTGTGCCTTTTCCTGGATGCTTCCTACTGTTTTGTCCAATTCCGATGCTTTTGTTGCTCTCTCTATCTTGTCATAATTTATTATTATCCTTTACAAGCCTGTTTGTTTTCTAAGAGGTAGAAAGAGGATGGATCTAGATTAAAGTGGAGGGAAGACAGAACTGGGAATAGAGGGAAGGGAAACCCTAACATATTATGTGATTTATTATGTGAGGGGGGAAAAATCCATTTTCAATGAAAGGGAGAAAAAGAAAGACAAAGTTAAGTATGCTAAAATGCAAATATTTTTACCTAACAAGTCTGGAGTTCAGAAGTCCTAAAAGCAAAGGGTCACAAAGACACTTTGAGGCTGACATGGAGAATTGACTTCCCTGTCTTCTGAAGTTTCAGAAGCTCCCTGCATTCTTCTGCTTATGGCCATTTCCTTCATCACTCAGAGCTTTCCTACCATGCTCACCCACTCATATTCCTTTCTTCCAATTAGGTCACCTTCACTCCAATTTATAAAGACCCTTGAAACTAACATTGGGCCCCTGGAAATTCAGGGAAACTCTCTCTAACGCTCTCTCTCTCTCTCTCCTTTCTCCTTATTCCCCCATCCCTCTCCCCTCCCCCTCTCCTTTTCCTCTTCTCTCTCTCCCTTTCTCTTCCTCTCTCTCTCTCCTTGTTTCTCCTTCCCCCTCCTCCTCTCTCCCTCTCTCCTTTCCTCTCCCTCTCCTTTCCTCTTTCCCTCCCTCTTTTTCCCTCCCTTTCCTCTCCTCCATCTTTCTCCATTTCTCTGTTGCACACACAAGCTCATGTGTGCTCCTGGTGTGTGTGTATGTGATGGAGAGAGTGAAGGACAACATTAGAGGTACTTTATTAGGTGTCAGTCAATATTTTTGAGACAGCTCCCTCAGTGCTGAGATTATAAGTGCCACCACTCTTGGCCTTATATTACCTGTGTCTTGAGGACATTCCTTAAGCTCTTTTTGCTTGCAAGGTAAGTACTTTACTGACTGAGCCATCTCCCCAGCTATACGACTGAATTCTCTTTCACTACTCAGAAGTATCAGAATGTGGACACGTTTGGAGAGCAGAACGTATCACCACAGCATTGTTTAGTGAAATAATGAATAGAATGCTTTCAAACATTTTTAAACTGTGTCACTTCAAAAGTCAACTTCTGATACCCACTTGCTGTTGACTGCTCCCTCTCCCTCCATATGTCTGCTTCCTGCACATTTATTTTTGAAACATAGTCCTATGTGGTTGATACTTCCTTGATTTTTTTTTATTGCTCTTGCTTCATTCTTTCAACTGCTGGACATATAGGTGTGCACCACCACATCTGACTTTGTCTGATATATATTTTGAGATTCCACAGCTTCTGTTGTGTCTCAACATTTACTGCTTGCTCTCTCTCTCTCTCTGAATGTCCTGATTTATTTTTCCCACCATTGCAATTCCAATAGCCCTCAACCAGCATTCTCATCTTGTGCTGTCTTTTCTCCTAAAGTAAATTTAAAAAAAATACAGACTTCATTCTTTGAAATTATACAATGTATTTTGATTATTTTCACCCTGTACTCTTGCCTCTAACTTCTCCCAGTTCTACCATATCCATTCACTACTTCCTCTAAACTGTCTCATTCTTTTTAAGAAAACCTACCAAGTCTGGTTTGCATTACCCATGCATTTATGGGTATGAGGTCACCAATCGGAGCATTGTTGACCTACCAATTGTTGGTCTATATCCTTACAGAAAACAGACTTTCCTCCCCTAGAGGCCACAACTGTTAATAGCTCCTCAGGCTCTGGGGTCCTACTAGAGTATTCACTGACTTTACCTAACTCAATTCTTATGGAGACAACCACACCTGCTGTGAGTTCATGAGTGTTGAAGTCTTTCATATTCAGAAGACTCTGTTTAGCTCATTGACTCAGGACTACTTCTGAGCCACCCATTTACCCATATAAGAGTTTAATTGGAGTTATCCTACACAAATGATAATAGTCCTGTTAGAAGCCAGTAGTGCCCAAGTGTGGAATCCCTACTCTTAAGTTGTTGGTTGAGGGTATCCAAAACAATATAGGCTATTGCCAACAGCTTTAGGTTGTCCACCAGAACTTGAAGGTAAGATCCCCTTGCTGAAGGCACCATTGGTCACAAGACATAGAAATCAAGCTGGTATTGACTAGGAGAGTGATTTCCTGATGCTTAGTTTTCATAGTGCTATAAAGTACTATGCAGGCTGTTAGGGTGGGGTGGGGCATCATCAACGGTCTTACTCATTTGTGAGATTACACTGTGATCTATAGTAATAACAGATGTGGCAAGATGTGGCTATAGATACAATAGTGGCATGAATGTTATGTGGATAACCAACCACTTTCTGATTAGGAGTAAGGTCTGCTCACAAGAATAAATGCATGCGTAGCACTGCAAATCTTGTCGAGAGCCTCTGATTGGAGCTCACAGACCCTAGGGATGAACTTACTGCCATTACTTTGTTACATGGACATCATGTCAAACTGACCTCTAAATTCTTATCTTTATATCTCACAATTAGTGCAGCTCTCAGACCTCATCAGAGAAGTTTGTATATTTGACGGTCATTAAGGCTGAAACTCACAGCTGCAGAGACAAGTGTCATGTCACTGGGACATTTGTTTTACCCATCCAACCACAAGGCTCATCATAGAGGAGGCAGGAGGATAACCTGTATAGCATAATACCAATTAGGCTCTTTTATATTTGTGTATGTGTGTGTGTGTAGCACATGAAGTCCTAAGTGAATGTGTATTGTTGACATGAGCACAACGATGTCAAGGGCTCCAATGCTTAGACTTGTGGGAATACTGATGCCTTCCCCGATTAGGCTCTGGGCAATGCCAAAGCCCCCCCTTGGTCCGAGTACAAATGTTCAGCGTGTGCAAGAAACACCACTCGACTTACTGGTACCTCCTGGGTGTTTATAGCTTGAAACTTCTTTCCCACAAAGACCTCCTACTAAGATTACCTAAACTCACCTCCTTGTGCTGTATGTTTTAAACACTGAGTTCTCAAGCCGCAGAGTAGGCTCCATCAGAGCCAGTCCATCAAACCCCCTTTCGGTAAGTCTGTAGTTTCTTCATTCTCATGCATGCATGTATGTATGTATGTACGTATGTATGTACATAGGATTTCATAGGAAATTATGAAATAGTAGGCTTTCAAATGCCCTTTTCAAACAGCTCTGTGTTAGTTGTTTTCTTCATCCACTCCTATGCCCTATACTCCCATCCCTATTAAACCTATCTCCCTATTATTTCTCCTTTAACATTTTTCTTGCCTGTCCCATTGAGTTCTCTTGGAGGTCAATCCAAAATTGTTTTGTCCTAGGCTTTAAGCCCTCGTGGATTCAGCTCTGAAAGCCTTCTGTTTCTGCAGCCTATGCTGCAGTTTTTAGGATATATGACAAACTTAGACCCCATCATCTGTCTTATCCCTCTTTAGACAATTCTTTAAGGAGGAAATTCCAACCATCTGAACCATAGACGAGAAAGCTTATCCGTTGACCTGTGAACTCATTTACAAACTCCTGTCTTTCATCTTTCCTGTGACAGTGGGACAGAGTTGCTTTCTCCCATGGTTAGCCAAGATGAATTACTGAGTGAGGATGTTCACACTGGACTTCTAGAAATCACCTTACAGAAATCACTTCTGTCTAAGAAATGGTGTTCTGTAATGGTTACCTCACCTTCTTTACCATTCTGGAAAACCACTAACTCTTTAATCATCTAGAATCTAAATTCTAGCCCTATAATTTTACTGAAACAGCTCTGGGCTCCATACAGAAAGACCTGAAGGTGAATTTACCAGAAATTCCACCCAAACCCCTCCTCCAGGTTTCTTATGTAAGAAAATGGTGATTTTATGGTCTTGAACAGGTAGATTTCAGACTGTTTCTTTCCAAGTATGTCACCACTAGACCTGTATAGTCAAGTTCCTTATATACATATTAACATATGAGATCTATTATAGCAGCAGATAGTGAGTATCTTTCCCGACGTTTCTACTATTCTTTATTAGTATGTACCATCTTCTTTATATTCAGTAATTTTTGAAACATGTGTATATCTATGTGTGATTTAATGGTAAGTCTCTCTTTTTCTTTTCATAACAGTTTAGTTTACTTGTTACTGCACAACTCGACTATTTTATTATAGCCTTATTAATTTTTAAAGCCCTGTGTCTGTACTTATTCTCTAATTTTATTGATTTTTCTCTCCATTATGTAACCACACCATACCTTTTCAATGACTGCATCTTTATAATACACTATAATAGTACAAACATCTAGGATACCTGTCTTTTTCAGGACCCTCTACCCTGAAATTAGCTGTTTTTCTGCTATTGAGCTTTTCAAAGTTTATTATTTGGAAATTACAGTCTCGTGCTATGTAGGTGTTTTGGCCACCCAGTGGAGAAGCACATATAACAAGGTGGCTCTATGAGACTACCATCAAGGAATCAATTCCTATTGTTTGGTGACATCATAGATGAGGTAACGTCATAGTATGATGTTCACATCTGTGATGATGCTGGTGTAAACAACCTGTCAGTCGTATAATGATGTATCTCATCCAGTTATGTACAGCCCATGACACTTGATATGGATAATAAATGACCACTTCAAGTGTATGTATTTAGTATACAGTACTGTAAATGATTATTATAGAGTCTGCATTTTATGCTTACAAACAAGCTTTCCTAGAAAACAGTCCGCCATGTCAGGTCTTCAGCCGCTGTGGGCATCTCTCATTTCTGGTATAACTTGATTGATCCTGATTCCATGTCTCGTGATGGAAAAATCTTCATGTAACTTTGGGCAAGAACATACTGTGATGGATACATAGTGACTAAGTTGCTGAAAGAAACATTTTTTTTCTTTAGAAACCATGCCATCTATTGAAGGACACATGGTTGTATCTGGAAGGAAAGAAAATGACATCTTGAAGAAATGGACTCTTCTAAAATTCTGTATATGTTTTCATTATATTTAAATCTTAAGGAAAGGATATTTGGCTGTTGAAAATTAACTTTATTGTAGAGTTGGTTTGGTGCATCTAGTATTTTATACGGTGTTTTGTTTAAGGGGCATGTTAAGTCAGAGGTACAATTTGGAAATCTTTTCATTCTACATCTTTGGTACAATTTCTTGTTAAATTAATTCTCATTAATCAATAATTAAATTTCCTTTTCCAGGAGAGGAGCTAGAAGCCCTTTCTTCTCTGAACTGCAGCTGCTTGGTTAGTCTTTACACACAAAGGTATAAAAGTGGTTGGCCATTCTTTCTCAGCCCTCACAGCACAGTGGGTGGAGTCATTCTTAGTGCTGACTTAGCTTCTGGGAAAGTTTAGACGTGGTGAGATAGAGGGCGCCTGCGCTGCACCTGCTACAGCAGCACCTGCTCAGTGGGCGTGTCTGGGTGCATCCTCGGCACCTGCTGAGACAGGCTGTGCATCCCACAAAAACGTGTCCTTAAGTTTCAGGGGCTTAAAGTTCTGAAAGCTGAAATAACCCACTAAGAGATAAGCAGGATAAAACAAACCATATCTTAGTCTAAAGATATGCTGTATTTCAGCACAGCCACGATGCATAAATACGAGCATCCCGCTGTAAGTTGGCTATACTTAAGTCCACAGGGCTCTGCTGTTACAGGTGTCAGTTTAGGCACCAAATCGGAAAATGATTTTTGCTGAGCAAAATACATAGCAAGTTCTCCTATTTGAGACTGAGTTTTCTGCCTACACTTATTCTCAGCTCCTTGGCTGCTTACGTGTTTCTGTCTTAACCACCACCCCAAGCAGTAAAGAAACTTCTCTGACAACTTTGGGAGGTTTTGTTTTGTTCTGTTTGTTTTGTTTTGTTTTGTTTTTAACTGTTACGCAGGAGAACTGGTCATCTTATTTTACAAGTATTGTATTTTCAGTTCCAATTACGGAGGGCTTTGCCACTTCCGAAAAATTATGAAATTTGTTCGCCTACATTTTCTTAAGCGTTATGGTTTTGACTGAGTCAAAGTTTGTCAGGATAAAATATTTGTGGATTAAACTTAGTTTTGCCCAGATGGCTTTCCAGTTGTGCTGATGATCCGTGCCAAATAATCGGGGTTTCCCTCATTGTTTCGAGGTGCGGCTTCTGTTGTATTTCAAGTTTATTTATGTATTTGTTTTTTTTTTTTATCAATACTTCCATTTCACCTCCCATGCTATCGGGTATAGTTATAGGCAGTCCACCCTGCCTTGTTATCATGTTCTTACAGTTGGGTTGGGTTAATCTTCTCTTACTTCACTGCTGATTTTTCTCCTCAGAAGTTGGCTTATCTTGTAAATTTTTATTTTTTAATCTTTATTTTTATTGTGTATGTATAGATGTGTTCTTGCTTGTATGCCAGTTCATGATGTGCATACAGTGCCTACAGAAGCCAGAAGAGTCTGACAGATCCCCTGGTACTAAAGTTTCAGACTCTTAAGAGCCGCCTTGTGGGTGCTCTGGTAGAACAGTCGGTGCTCCTAATTGCTGAGGCATTTCTGAGTATTAATGCACATATTTTACTAATAAACAAATAACATGGTTCATACTTTTATTGAGTTCATGCTGAATTTATAAAGCAACTGGAAGCCTGGCATGTTTTTGATTTCTCACATATTTCCATTTGTTAGAATCCTATTTTGCATGATTTGTTTCATAATTTTCATTTTAAAGTTATTACTATTGCAAGTGGGTCCTCAGATTTGCTATTACATCTTATATGTATAGAAATGTTGAGTATCATATGTTAATTTAATGTTTTAATGCCTTTTTAAAGTTATCTTAAATTTCTTTCATTTTTAATTTTTATTATTTTCTTTTATTGAAATACATTTTTTTTCTAACATAATGGATCCTTTTCATTTTCCCTCCCATCTGGATCCACCCCATTTCAGTCTCTCATTACAAAACAAAGAGGCTTCTAAGGAATGATAATAAAATAAGATACAATAAGATAAAACAAAAAAGTAACACATCAGAATTGAACAAAACAAACAGAAGGAAAAGAACCCAAGAAAAGGCACAAGAGACAGACAGACATCCACTTGTTCTCATCCTCTGGAATCCCATTTAAAAAAAAAACCTAAATTGGAAACCATAACATACACACAAAGGACACTCCTCTTCAGCAGGGTTCCCTGAGCATTGAGAGGAGGGATCTGATGGAGATATCCTGTTTAGGGCTGAGTGCTCCAAAGTCTCACACGCTGTGCATACTATCTGACTTCAAGTCTCTCTACATTTGTTCCCATTTGCTGCAGGAGGGAGCTTCTCTGATGATGGCTTAGCAAGGCACTGATCTATGAGTATAGAAGAATGTCCTTATGAGTCACTTGATTGCTGTGTTTCATTTTTGTTTTTAGACCAGTAGTATTTGATTTTACTCTAGAACCCTGGGCTATCTAGTCTCGGGTTCTTGGTCACCCAAGTAGTGTTGGGCCTGGGTTCCATCTTGTGGAGTGGGCCTTCAGCCAATTCAGAGAGTTGGCTACTCTCGCAAGCTTGGTGCCTTCATTTCCCTGGCATATCTTGCAGGCAGGACGCCATTCTTGACCAAAGGATTTGAAGCTGGGTTGGTGTCTACGGCTTTCCTCTTGTAGTGAGCAGAGTACTTAGCTGTACCTAAGATGCTAGAAAGTAGGGATGAAGGCTCTGTGTAGGCACCAGCTCAGCTTCTCAATGTTCCGTGAACTGTGTGTATTGAGTTCAGCAATGGGATCTAGCATTATTTCATATATAAGTTAAAAGTTAATGTCAATCTAAGTACAAATAAACATCAGAAAAATTTGTCTAATTATATCATGGGTGGGTAAAAGAATTATAAAATAAACATTCCAATTTTTAAAAGGTAATGTGGGGATGAAGAGATGGATTTATGGTTAGGATCACTGGCTTTTCTTCCAGAAGTTCCTGGCTTTTATTCCTAGCACCCACATAGAAGCTTATAGCGGTTTGTAGCAGATTATAACTTTATAACTTATAGGGAATATAGTTCGTAGGGGATCTGACACCTTCTTCTGTCCCTGCAGGCACAAATCACAAACATGATGTATAGATATACATGCAGGGGAAACAGCTACACACATTTTACAAAGGGACAAGTAACTAGGATGAATTGGAGTTCAGCAAACACATGAAAAACATCATAGCTTCAGTAGATCATAGTTCATAGCCAGCAGCAGTCAGTGGACATGCAGCAGCCTTCCAGTGGTTATAGCCACCAGTTGTCAAGTTGCTCTTCAAGATACCAGAGGCCCATTCGGAATCTGGATCACCTTTCTCTTCCTCCATCTTCCTTCCTTTTCCCTCTGTCCTCTCTCATGTCTCTAAAAATCTCTGCCCGCCTTCCTTTTCCACTGCCTAATCACATGGCTTCTTGTTGTATTAATATTTAAATTAATTGGGAGACAATTCTGCTACAATAACTGGACCAGATTTTGTGTATGTTTTTAAAGTCATATAATCAGAAAATCGTGGCTATTACTCTTTGCATTTTAGTTTACAAGCACTTAAACTTTCTCTAATTGTGTTAGCAGGCAAGACTCCTATATACACCAATCAATATGCCCCTCTTCTAGGGATAACGCCTGTACAATAAACCACTGATTTCACTTTAAAAGGTTTATACTAGCATATGTAATTCAGTGACTAGAGGCCTACATGCTTTGTAACATGAATGGCCTAATTTTCTCTTTAATTTTGAAGGGGAAATTTGTCTATTATCCATTTGCATGCCCATGGTTTGCTGAGGTAGCTAGGGTACTTGCAATATTCTCCAAGGAGTGTGACATCAGCAATGTAATCAAAGCTTGATGCAATCACCTTAAAACTACTGTTGACATTGCATAATGAGAAAATTAATAGCCTCATATCACATACCAGTGTTTGTATTGGTTTACCCTGGAAAACTAATCTTTGAGAATAACTCCTGTTAAATGGAGCCATCATCTAATTAAGTTTATAATGGCCTCCTCCTTCTCCTCCTTCATCTCCCTTCTCCTCTTCCTCTTCTCAATCTGTATTGCATACATCGGCAGAATTAGTTTACTAGGAGTTGCATAAGAAAATACAGAGTGATGGCTTTAACAATTTAGCTTTTCTCAGTTCTGAAGGCTGGAAGTCCAAATCTCAGAGTATCAGCCGGTTGAAATTCTTTTCATGGCTTGCCGTTAGACCTCCTATGGTTTTTGCCTGTGCAAATCTCTGACATGTCCAAATTTCTACTTATTAAAAAAGGTAAGTTAGGGGCCTCCCTGTGGCTTCATTTTAACATAATCACTTTTTTAAGGAGTCACAATCTGACTTTCGAGATATCAAGGTTTCAACATACAGATTTTAGGGAATGCAACCCAAGCTGCACTTTGAATGAGTTGTGATGGTGACCACCAACTCAGGATCCTCCTGAACTTGGCACTATTGATTTATAGGAGCTATCCCCAAGGGGAGGGCACTGCTTTGCTTTTCTGTTGCAGTAGCCTTCTGGATCTTTCCTACTTACCAGTTCTGGTTCCACGAGGTAGTGAACCAATATGGTGATTCTTCTCTGATCATCCATATTTCTGTCCACCGTATTTCTAGAGGTGGGGCTTATAAAGGAGTGAATCTACCATCAAGTCAGTGGGTCTGATTTGCAGAAATCCTTGTTTTGTTTCCACTTCGTTCAGATGTCCTTTAGACAAGCACTTTGCAGAGTTGCAGGATGAAGTTCTTCTGTGCCTTGTGTGTGTGTGTGTGTGTGTGTGTGTGTGTGTGTGTGTGTGTGATTTACAGCACTTAGTTGTGTTTTCCTTGGAGAGCTGTTCTGAAATTTGATTTCTTTCAGTCCATACACTAAACTCTTTTATGGTTATTGATATTGATATGTTTAGAGTTCTTCCAAAATATTTTATGCTACTTGTTAGATTATTGTAAGCATAGTAATTAACTAAATTTTTCTTTTTCGGTTTGAAAATTTTAAATATAGTGGTGTTTGAAATTGGGTATATATATATGTGTATATATACAATATTTTCTCTTTAGAAGGTTGTGAGTCCTTTCCAGTTAGTCAATGGGTTTAATCAGGCTCCTCTATGAAGTGGATGTAGTTTAAAAAGGATGCATGTTCTTGTGGAGGGATTTCTGGCACTTCCTAAGTTGTCACAATTAAGCCATTTTTAGAATAAATGGTTTTATACTACATGTTGATCTATCTTACAATAGCATACATAGCCAATATTTATACTAAGTAATACTTTACACTTGGTACAATGTTTTCTACCTTTCAAATAATTATGGTGGAGATTTCATAAGTTAGATTTTAACGTGTTTTTGCTGGAATTAGGAAAACACACAGTTTTTGAAATAAGAAGAGAACAGGAATGAATGAGGTTCAGTCAACCTGCTTTTAGCAGGTTTGCTTCAACAGAAGCAAAGTAAGGACAGATACTTCAGCCTGTTTGTTAAGACTTTGAGATGAACAGTGCAGACAGCAGGTTTGGATTGGTTGGTTTTTATTAACAGTCACGATTGCATGTGGGAAGAGTTTGACAGATCAAACAGAGGGATCCAAGCACACTCAGAGTTTTGACTAAACAGATACTATTACTATACTGCGCATCTGAAGCAAGCCTGATACTATCACCACAGGAACCACTGACCCCGAATCCTCCTGGGTCTACATCGTATACTAGTGTCATGACTCCAGCCTCCTTTAAGACTGACTATGAATGCCTCCACCCACACCTGACCCTCCAATTTTATCATATTCCTCAACAAGAAATATACTTGATTTTTTTCTTGATAAAGTGGAGTTATTATTGCAGAAATGAAAATTCAATGACCAACTTTAATTTTAAAACTAGAAAAGAGGGGAAATGTCATCAATAATGAACTTGGATAGAGTATTTACAATAACGAGGGTGAGTTCTTTTCAAAGGCAACATAGCCTATTTTGCAGGTATCTGTATATAAAAGTTGTCCTCTCTCAGGGTCAGGGAGCCAGGGTTGATGCAATGTTCTCCTTTGAAGTTCTGTCTCCACACTAATGGTGTTCAGGGCCCAAAGACTTCCAGGGCAGCTCCTCCCTGCTTCTCCTCTCAGACTTGGATCTCATTCCAGCTTAGGCTTCTCTTTTTCTTCTTCTATACCTAGAAAGAGAAGGAAAAAGCTTTATCTGCGCATCAGACGCAGACTTATGCCAGTCATGCTAATAGAATCTCTGGTCACTGCAGCTTCCTTGCACTCTTAACTTCTGTCCCTTCTCCTTACTAAGACGCCAGGTCATTTACAGTGTTCTCCAGAAATGCTGCCCTCAGTGACCTCTCTCCCCACCCTTTCCTAACAGGTCGAGACACAGTCAGCTCCTTGCGCTTCTGGGAGTAGGACCCTGAGGCAGCATGACTCCTGCTGAGGACACATTGCTTTGCATGATGGGTAACTCGAGCTGGATGGCTTCATAACCAGCCCCCAGAAGCAAGAGCTGTGTGGCTGATGCATTCAAACAGCTTCATTTATGTTACACTTCAGCCCTGTCCATTCTCATGGCCAGGATTCTGGGTTTCTAAAAGTCAAAGGAGTCTTTCTTTTTAAAATGTATTCTTTTTAAAAAGCTCACGAGGCCCTGTTTAGCCACCAGAGCTGTTTCTGCTCATACATATTTAACCCCATCCCTGGCCTGCCTCGTGCTAGAGAGCAAATTCACAGCCTCGCCCACTGTACCCTGGCTATTCTCTTGGCCCCATACTTGTGCATACTGAAACTCAAGTTCAGCTCTGCTTTTCCTGAAGCACTCGTATGGACTGCATCAGTAAGGCTCTGTCTATTGTCTGCAGTGTTAGCTGGTGATGGTCCATTTCCTGAAGATGAAATTATTCAGGCCATTCCTATAAGGTGTACTTAAATCCAGAAATTCCACTAGTTTAGTTGCCTTGCCTTGTCTTTCTTCCTTTCTTTTACCTCTACATAAACATTTTTCTAATCCTTTCCAAAGTTCCTAAATATTTTTCGTTTCAATAGCAATAATGAACAACAACAACAACAAAGAAACCTCTAAATGCTGTCTTTCTGGTCCTGTTAGCATTCTTTTATAAATATCTAGATCTCCAAGGGCAGAACCTTTAACGCTTTTGTTCCTAGTCACAGCCCTGGTGCTTTTTAGTGTGTATTTCATAGCAGCTAATCTTGTTAGATAATGAATACGCTTAGAGGAGGCTTCGAAAGCAGGACGAGCAGGAGAACACTAAGCAACATATAGGTTCCCACAATAAAAGCAAAGTCCAAGATCCGAGGCTTGCAGTTATTCTAGGCCACATGTTAGTGCTGCCCCTCCCCTACCAACTCCCACTCCCAACTAGCTTCATGGGGTCTGGAGCAGGCAGTGGGATGTGAGCAAGTGTTCTGAGAAGGTATCCTCTTTCTTGGTTGACTTTCACAGGGAAGGAACTATCAGAGATCTAAAACACTGTTTTCAAAATCCTTCTCACAGATCACATGAGGAAAACACCAGACCTGGCACTGAGAGCACGAGAAGAGAGGAGAAGGTTGACAGTAAGAATAGATGCTGTGTTTTCATTGGGTAGGTCCCCAAGGCAATGACAGTTAACATACAGGGTCTCTTCAGACAGCTCACACACCTGCATCTCCACTTCTGTCCTGTGTTTTCTATATAAGAGCCAAGAAGTTGGGGGTGGGTGGGATGCAAAGAGTTTACTTTTTCTCTTTAGTCTCTTTTCTCTAGAACGTTCTGCTGGTGAGTTGATGTGGAAGTAATGGTGGAATCTTCAACAGAGGACTGACTTGGAGGACTTGGGCTTCCCCAATGTAGGAAGGGAAATGGCTCCTCACAGATATAAGTTTTGTAACCATGAGGTAGAAGACAAAAAAAATCACAGAGCTATAAATGATGAAAGAACTGAATTCATTTCCACAAAAGAACAACAACAGAAAAACTAAAAACAAACAAATGAACAACAACAACAAAAAACAAAAACAGACAGACCCATCGAAGAGCTGAGGCAGGCTATACCTGTGGAACACAGGGGCCAAGACTGACCATGAAGAAGGTATCCAGACATATTCCAAAGCAGGGAGATTGTTTACAGTAGGGGGTACTGTTCAGAAAGGGCGAACCTGGTGTTTCTGCTATGAGGCTAGGCAACCTGGATGGACATTATGGAGAAGGGGCCTATTTCTCCACATGGAGGCCTGGGTCTAACTTCCTCCCCTGACCTCCTATTGGCTATTCTTTCTTCCCTTGTCTCTCTCTACCTTTCACTCTTGAGCAGTCTTCTTTCTGGCCTTAAAATCTGGCTCTGGTGAGAACAGTTGCCTTAGTCAGAGCTACTGGGGTTAGAAGAGTCTTCACTGAGGACACAAATGCTTCAGGTGTCATGGGTTGACTTGTACAATCACATGCCAAAGTACCCACAGTACTTCAAAATGTGTAAGAATGCCCAGGGTGTGGTCAGACATTTTTTTTCCTTAAGAAAATACTGCAGCAGAAGCCAGAATGAACAGCAGTCATCCATGCAAAACCTCTGAAAGATCATCTCTGATGGTGTGGGTCTCCTTGAATTGCAGAACTAGCATCGTCTTTGAGAGTTTTAGACCCCAATAAAGGACCAGCCTGGAAAAAGGCTCAAACACAGCATGAAATGAAGGACCAATGAGTCAAGGGCTTTCAGTCTTTAGTCCCTCTTTGGCTTCAGAGTACAGCCTACTCCCTACCATGATCCCTGCCCAGGATTTGGGGGACGTTGGAGCTTCTGTTCTCCAGGGGTTGGAAGCCAGGGCCCAGGCCCTCCTTGTGAGCCTTGGGGGCCACAGCATTCAGCCTAAGGGGATTATTCTCAAGTCTTTAAATGAAAGGAAATTTACCCTGATTGCATTCATATTTGCTTGGGAGCCATGATCCCTTCAGTCTCTTTCTTTTTTCCCATTTGGTAGGGGACCGCCCATTGTAGGTCTGCACTAGCATCATGTTTTAGAAGGAGGTAACTTTTGGTTCAGTTTTATAGGTTTACATGAACCTGGAGAACAATTTTGCTTTGGGATGAATTATGACCAAATCTTACCCATACATGGTTTATAGGTTTATATCATATGTAGGGACAATAATGTTGTTGTTGTTATAATTTTTCCAGAATTATTATTGCTATTATTATTGTTGTTGTTGTTATTATTCCAGAATGACTCTTTGAGGCCACAGGGATGAGGAGAATGTGTGAAAGACATTTATGATACGGGGACTATTACAGGATGAATTATTTAGAATCCTAAACTTGTGATGCTGATTCCTAATTCCCAGTGTCTCCAGATATAACTTTATTTGGATGAAGTCTTGACAAAGTTAACAAGAAGCCATTAGGGGGATTGTCATCAAATATGACTGCTGTCCTTCTGTACTGGCTAGTTTTGTGTCAACTTGACACAGCTGGAGTTATCACAGAAAAAGGAGCTTCAGTTGAGGAGATGCCTCCATGAGATCCAACTGTAAGGCATTTTCTCAATTAGTGATCAAGGGGGAAAGGCCCCTTGTGGCCATCTCTGGGCTGGTAATCTTGGTTCTATAAGAGAGCAGGCTGAGCAAGCTGGGGAAGCAAGCCAGTAAAGAACATCCCTCCATGGCCTCTGCATCAGCTCCTGCTTCCTGACCTGCTTGAGTTCCAGTCCTGACTTCCTTGGTGATGAACAGCAGTATGGAAGTGTAAGCTGAATAAACCCTTCCCTCCCCAATTTGCTTCTTGGTCATGATGTTTGTGCAGGAATAGAAACCCTGACTAAGACACCTTCTAAACAGCAAAACTGGAAGACCATGTCATATACAGGACATATACATCTTTGAGTATGAAGATGAGCAACTACTAGCCCAGGACAGCCTATGGCTGTCTTCCCCTTAACGATCTCATAAGGAACCAATCCTGACAAGACTTTGCTTTTGACCTTCTGACATCTGCTTATGACATTTAACCTGTTCCTATTGTTTAAGATGCCCACCTTGTGGTCTTTTGTTAGAGTAAACACAAACAGGTCTTACAACTCCACCTTACGTTAAATTTAGCTTGTTTTAAGGGCTTGTATTTCCCCCAAAACAGGCTCATTTTGTCTCATGGTGACATTCTGATCATTCACTAGAAGTGGCAGGGGATGAACCTTGTGTGGAGCCACTGGCTTTGCCAGCAACTGTTTGAATAGGTCAATTATAGGCCTCAGATACCTCTGCAAAGGAAAGGATAGGTTTAAATAATTTCCAAGATTCTTCCCCCAGCTGTAATGGTCTGCATTTTTTTTTCATGTTGAAGTGAATTAGGAAAGCAGACAGAAGTTACCTGCTTCTAAAACATGACTCTGAGACAGGCACATGAGCATCAGATGAAAACACACACACACACACACACACACACACACACACACACACACACACACTTGTGGGAAAGCCCTTGGGGGGAAGATGCTGGTTGGATACAAACAACAGCTTCTAGGGGCTCCACTACATAAATGTAGACCAAATTATTCTCTGTACGGAAACATGTTATCAAATGGTGACTGACTTTCATACATGCCCGGTAAAAAAAGGTAGAGACTACTTAGCCAGCACAGACAGTTAAAAACAAACAAGCAAGCAAGCAAGCAAGCACCATCATCATCAACAAAAATTTCAATGTAGCTATTCACTTTTAACTCCAATTCAAGGCCGCTGGCGAGCAGCATTTTGCAATCCAGATTGAATATTTACCAGTTCTGCCACTCAAGCCTTCTTCTCAAGGCAGCAGCAGAGTTATGGTCAAATGTCTCCAGAATTGAGGACATCAAGGGGACAGAGGAAGCCAGAAGTTTTTTCCCTGGGTTGCACATAAAAGCTTAAATCTAACTGCAGCCATTCTCTGAAGAAGGTAAGGGAAGTTTGTATTTTATTTCAAAAAAAAATTTTTTTTAAGTGCACCACACAATTTTATAATTTAAGAGAGAAAGATTATTGCTTCTGTTGAATAAGGTATGTGTGTGGGGGGGTGGGCGGGGGACATCATGAACAGATTAATGTCTGGTTCTCCAAGCTGTGGCCTGAATAGATTAAAACTGGGGTCATTTAGCATTGGCTGACATGTTGAGTCACGCAGTCTCCGAAGAAGCACACACAAAACCAGTCTGCTTCCGTGACTGTTGCGGCAACCACTTTATTAGTCAAGTGCACTGAGGTCCTGCACAATGACTGGTCCTCAGTCGGTGCTCAGCATTAGTGGATCACAGTTCACTTATAGGTGATAGCCAGAATGATGGACTATGTCCGTGGCGATGCCCAGATCTCTCTGAAAGCCCCATATGTCCGATTCAGATCACCACACGTTCAAGCTCTCGCCTTCCCACCTTCCAGCATGAATGTATCTTTACATAGATTTTGGACAGGTTTGGCACAGCTTAGAGAAGATTGGGTGTCTTGACAAGAAGGAGCCTTTGCTATAAATAGAAACAAAGGAGAAACCAAGTCAAAGGTTACGGGAGCTTTAGCAGCCATGAAATATACTGCTTCTTTCTGTGACCTTCCACTCCGGCAAAGGGCAGCCACCTGCAGTGTTTATAGTTTTGGCTTCATGGTCATAAGATTCCTTTGAGCCTACCGCACCCATGAAAAGATGACATAAAAAATGAGATCTGCTGATTTTTAATGAAGCTCGTTGGATAACTTACTACTTAATTTAGGATCTGTTCGCCACAGCAGAATTCTGGTGATCTTAGCTGGCTTCGCTTTTGCTCCCCCGTCAACACTATATATATTTTTTCTATATAATTTTATGAGCATGCTTCTTTTATCTTTAGGTTTGCATGTTTTACTACCTAATAAGAGCAAGTGAGAAATAAACCTTTCAGGTGACACTGGCAGCAGCTCCTAAATTAATGCTGCAATAAAAAAATGACGCTTCTGCAGAGAAAGCCCGTGTGGAAGACTGAAGAGCTGCTGCAGACGTTCCCCTCAGCCAAGGCTCTCGCAGGCAGCGCTACTGTTGCTTTGTGTGCCCTGAACGATACTCACTTCTCTGTGTATCCCAGATATAGCTGTTTAGTACTTCTCCAAGCAGGTACAGGAAATTCATTAGGATGGTTGTTGACCCAAAGAAGATGATCCTGGCTCCTGAGCCAATATGTTCCAGGAAAGGGTACACCCACATGCCGGTGACATGATGTATCCAGCACACCCTGCATCGGAATTAGGAAAGAGACGATAGAGTCACATCCATGACAGATGTCAAAGCCGTGGTGTTGCAAATGCAGCTCTATCACATCAGCAAGGACCTCCTGTCTATCCACACTTAGTCTGTTAACGTCTTGTATGATTCTAGGGTAGCTACAAGTTAGGAGTGAAACTGTCCATCAGCACTAACCCAACAACTACTTCCTTCCCTTTGCCATTCTCTGCTGTGTCTTATTTGTCCCAGGAACGGTGTCAGGATACCACACTGTACTGAATGACACATCTACCTGTCTCCTCCTTCCTGGCACTGTCTTCTTGTCTTTAATGACACTTAAAAGGTTTTGGTCAGGAACTAGAAACTGCCAGGCGATTTAATACTGTTATACAATCTTTTTAATCTCTTCTTTTTACAATGGAACAATGTAGCATTATGCAATCACCCTATACTGAAGCTGTCAGTATATGCCAGCTTTCTTGTCATGCTGCCTTTCAGTGAAACAGGAACATGGTCTGCGTGTGCTGGAGCCAGAGCCCCATCACTCTGCAGACCCAGGCTTCCTGCTTCTCTGATCCTCAGATTGGCTTCCCTTCTAAACACCTGTGCGTGCTCACTTGTAACCGTCTGGTTTCTGGGCTGGCTGTTTCTGGCTCTATGGGAAGACCAACACTAAGTAACATTGCTTCCCAGAGCTTAGTTACAGTGGCCGCTTCACTCTTAGTCTTGGCATGGCTGCTGGTAGCTGTTTTCTGTATTATTTGGGGTTCACATCTTTACTTAAGAGTACCAGTTTTGGTGAGTAAAATAGAAATAACTATTACACTGGGAAATAAGGTTACTTTCTAGACCTTAGTGTTTGGGGTTGGTCATTTTGCTTTCTTTATGGTTCCATTCTTTTTATATATATTTTTTATTAGGTATTTTCCTCATTTACATTTCCAATGCTATCCCAAAAGTCCCCCATACCCCCCCCCACTCCCCTACCCACCCAATCCCACTTTTTGGCCCTGGCGTTCCCCTGTACTGGGGCATATAAAGTTTGCAAGTCCAATGGGCCTCTCTTTCCAATGATGGCTGACTAGGCCATAAGAACCTAAGCAAAGGCTTCATTAAGGCAGGAAGACATGAGTCTTCACTACAGAGCTTGCTTTATCTACGTGATGAAGCCCAATGACCATGGCGGTGAAACTTGTTCTGGCGGTGATTCTGAAAGCATTTCAGTTTTTAAATGACAAAGCACAAAGCTGCAAAGCGAAAATCATACAGGAATATATTTACATGCATGCACACATGCACAGCACATTCATGGTATTAAAAGGTTGTGGTTTACAATTTTACTTGTATGTTTATCTCCAGAATAATTGAGAGTGGAGACTGTAACACATCAATGCACTAGCAGCCAAACGTTCGAAATAACCCATGCCCATCAAAAGCGGAACGAATGCACAAAGAGCTGTATACAATACACAATGGGACATCATTTTGTACAGGGGAGAATAAAACTTTAGTACACACTACAACATACTGAACCTTGAAAACATAATAAAGGAAGTCAAACATGGGACAACTTCCGGTAATTCCATTCATATGAGGCACTTAAACAAGCAAACTGAGAGACATTCTCTGTCAAAAATGTCCCCCCAAACCCAGGTATTGAAAGCATAGTCCTCAAAGCAGCAGCATCCTGTGGTGGGGTCTTTGGTGGTGATTGGATCCTGAGGATGTTGAGCTTGTCAGTGGAGCAATGTAAGCCATTGCTGCACTCCTACGTTAACTGGCTATTGGGAAGTTGCGGGGCTGTAAGGCTGTAAGGCTATGTAGAGAGATCAGGCTGTTGGGGCCTGCTTTTGAAGGCCACCCTTTCACCCCGCTCCTTCCAGTCCCCATGAGATGAACACCTGTCCCATTCTGCTTGCGTCTTCATGAGAGCTGCCAGGGCGGCTGGCTGCAGACAGAAACCTTTGATACGGTGATGGAAAAGAAGCCTTTCCTCCTTCTGAACTGTTTCTCTTAAGAGTTTTTGTTTGTTTTGTTGGTTTTGTTTTGTTTGTAACAGCAATGGAAAGCTGACTAATATATAAGGCACTGAAGGGAATGGAGGAAGAGGGAGTTTGTGTTGATGTTGAAATATTTGAAGGTTAGACATCGTAACTGTACCACCTAAGCATACATCTACTAATTGTTAATAATTTCCATGGTATTGACATACTCAAGCCAAAATATTTCTGTTAAAAATTATCACACATGCACTAAAAGTCAATTAAATGATTCCTAATGATACACTGCTATACTCATAACCAAAGCCTAGCCTGATAGTCATGAGAGGTTTAGATGCAGAGACCCACAGCCAACCATTAGGTGGAGCTTGAGGAACCCTGGAGAAGAGGGCACCAGAAGGGTCAAGAACACCACAAGAATATGGCCCATAGAATCAACTAACCAAGGCTCATATCAGCTCACAGAAACTGAAACAACCAGGGAGCCTGTAAGGGTCTGAGCTAAGTCCTCTGGCTATATCTCATGGCTGTGTCGCTTGGAACTCATTTCACAGCTAGAGAAGTGTAACAGTGGGCTCATGATCATGAAATCCACTGGTTTTACCCTGTTCCCCATCATCCTGAAGCAGCTGGTCTGATAGAAAGATGGAATGGCCTTTTGAAGATGCAGTTACAGCGCTAGTTAGGTGGCAACAGCAATGGAGGGCTGGGGCAGAGTTCTTCAGAAGGCAGTATATGCTTTGAATCAGCGTTTGATATATGGTACAGTTTCCCCCATAGCCAGGATCCATGGGTCCAGGAATCAAGGGGTGGAGAAGGGAATAGTTCTATTCACTATCGCTCCTAGTGACCCACTAGGAAATTTTTTTGCTTCCTGTTCCCAAAACTCTAGGTTCTGCTGTCCTAGAAGTTTGGTTCCAGATGGGGGAGTGTTCCTACCACGAGCCACAACAAATATTCCATTGAACTGGAAGCTCAGACTTCCCCCTGGTCATTTTGGGCTTCTAATGCCCTTAAACCAACAGGCTAAGAAAGGAATAACAGTGTTAGGAGGGGTGATAGATCCAGATTACCATGGGGAAGTTGGATTGCCTCCCCACAACGGAGGTAAGCAAGATTATGTCTGCAGTGCAGGAGATAACTTAGAGCATCTCTTAGTACTAGCATGTTCTGTGATTAAAGTCAATCAGAAATTGCAACAGCCTAATCCAAGCAGGGTGACAAAGAACACAGACCTATCAGGAATGAAGGTATGGGTCAACCCTCCAGGAAAAGAGCCAAGACCTGCTGAGGTGCATGCCGAGGGTGAAGGAAATACAGAATGGGTAGTAGAGGAAGATAGTTACAAATACCAATTAAGGCCACGTAACCAGTTGCAGAAATGAGAATTATAAAGTAATATGAGTGCTTCTGTCTTATTTTGCTAAGAATACATTTGTCTTTCTTCCAATTTCTTTAACATCAGTTGGTATTTAAGTTGAGACACTAAAAGAATGTTCCCAAGGGACATTTTCCATTGTAAATTTACAAACGTGTTTGCGATTGTATGAGGAACAGTTATATCACGTCAGGCGTATTCATGACATGGTTATTGTTTCATGTGGACATGAGATATTATTATTTGTTCCAAGTTGACAAGGGATGGATTGTAATGGCTATTCCTGGTTGTCAACTTGACTATATCTGGAATGAACTACAATCCAGAATTGGAAGGTTCACCAGTGATCCTAATCTGGATGCTGGGAGATAGAAGTTTCTGACCTGGATCTTGGCATGGAAATCTTGAGGCATAGTGGCTATGAATTTCAGAAGATTAAGACAGGGAGATCTCTTAGTTCAAGATCATCTGGGATTAAAGGTGAGCTGGCACACACCTTTCATCTGGGCTACACCTTCTGCTGGAGATCTACATAAGGACATTGGAAGAAGGAAGATTTACTCTCTCTCTTCTTCACCTGCTTGCCTGTGGAACTGAGAAACTGCTAGAACCTTGGACTTCCATTCACAGCTGCTGCTGCCCATTGTTGGGAGTTGGACTTCAGACTGTAAGTCATCAACAAATTCCCTTACTATACAGAGACTACCCATAAGTTCTGTGACTCTACAGAACCCTGACCAATACAGAAGTTGGTTGTGTTCATGTGGGACTAACAGTGGGAACAGGGGCTGGCTTTTGGGACCCCTTTTCTCCTACTGGATTGTCTCATGCAGCCTTGGTAAGAGGGCCTACGTCTTGTCTCATTATAGCTTGTTATGCTCTGGCTGATACCTCTGGAAAGCCTGTTCTTTTCTGAAGGGAAACAGAGGAGGAATGGATGTAGGGGAGAGGGAAGAGGGGAGAGAAGAGGGAGAGAGAGAAGTGGGGGAAGGGGAAACTGGTCAGGATATATGAAACATTGGCAAAAATATTTTTTTTTTATAAGCAGAAGCACTGGTAGAGACCAATGGAAATTTAATTGTTGGAATGCGACTGTGGAGTTTGATATGACTTGTTCTGGTAGTTCGTAAATCGCTGGCAGTAGGACGTGTTGGGCAGCTACCAAGTGGTGTCCACATAGGAAATATGCCACAGACCCTCAACCTAATGTTATCAAATAGTCAATTAGTTTTACAAACCTACTACAAAATTGTGACCTGACTTACTGTGAAACGCTTTCCTCCATTATACAAACTGGCATGCAATTCAACTATGAATGCTACATATACTCTGCATACCTGTTCCTGCTACTCTGCTGGCCTTTGGTGCACTGGGCCTTTCATTTGCTGCTCTTAGGGTCTGCTGCCAAGCCCAGGGTCTGCTCCTCAGAAAATGTAATGCACGTTTGATCTCCACGGAACCAACATATAATGCCAACCGATGTAACAGCCTATGTGTCTTTAGGTAACTTCTAAATATATGTCTCCAGACTGGATCTTCCCTCAAATATTAGAATTCCAAGACGAGTTACCACGTCCCCACCACCTTGGACAAATGACAGTTCAGACTTGAGTTTTCCATGCCTCATCCTGTCATCTCTTCACTCTGACTCCTGTGCAGTCAGCCTGCCCATAGTGCTGTCCCATGCATGGTCTGTCATCTGGTATTTACCTGATACAACCCTCTGCAAGGGTTATTTAACCCCATTAACATCGGAAAGCTAATAACATCTGAAAAGACTGGGAAAGCCAGGAACAGAATGCAGAGTTGATTTCCCTTTAAAACAATTTACTTATTTGGTGATAAATTCACACATGTATATAATTTATTGTAATCACATCCTCCCCACAATAATTACTCTTTTTTAACCCCTTCCATTCTTTCTGGACCTTTTGTTCCCATCAAGTCCCATTCGTCCTTTTATGTCTCATTTCTCCGTTTATGTTGAGTGATTAGGATTGCTTGCATGAACGTGTGTGTGTATGTGTGTGTGTGTGTATGGTGGTGGTGGGGGGAGTTTGCTGGTGCATGGAGACCTTAACAGTGGCTACAGAAAACCCACCCTCTACCCCCCCATCAGCAACCCAATTAGGAGTGGGGCCCCCAGAGCCCCTCTCCCACCCATCCTTGATCTCCTTTTTGTTGTCTGGACTTGCTTTCCCTAAGGCACACGGTATTGTCTCAAAATATTCATATTTCTCTGCTCTCTTTTTTTTTTGACTTTGTAGGTCATCAAATCATTCCAGATACAGATGCAGAAGTCCTGTTATTTGGGCTTACACCTGGATTAGTGTGAATGATGTATCCCCTTGTTCTAACAGGTTGTGATTTCATCATTTGCTTCCTTGATATTATCACAGTTAAATTCTCTGCACAAAGATGACTCATGGCCTTGCTCATCTGTGAGTCGGGAGTTCTTAGTTCTTGGTTCGCTTTCAATTGCTGTCTCATTTTTTAAGTTTTCTCATCTAAGTGCCCAAATATCTATGCTTAAGGCAACAACAACTTATGTTAAAGATTTTTATCCGCTGAAATCGACAACCATGGTGAATGTGTGTGTGCATGCATGCATGTGTATATCTATCTATGTACACATATGTGCATATTAATTAGCATTATAAGACTTCTGAATTATGCATTGTATTACATATACTTCTAATGCATTTATTTGAAACTTACAAGTTAAAAAACTGATGTTTATCTGTGACTTCCATCTGAGCACTTTGCAGAGACCCAGCAGTAAATGAGGCAGAGGAGATGCCTGTCCTTGTGAGCACAGTCTAGTGAGAGGCCAAGCAATTACAAGAGCACTTGCAAGTCAGGGCACAATTTCAAAGGTCAGGAGCTAGAGAGATGGCTCTGCTGTTAACGGCTAAGACTCAGCACAATGACAAAGGCCAGGAGAGGAGTGCTGTGGGTCATAGGGATTATTCTCTGCTGTTGAAAAGATTGCTTATGTACGACTAGTCATCCTTGTGAATTCTCTTCTGTATTCAACTCTCTTTCAAGCCTTTCTTCATAGCCGATATGTTCAAATGACTTTCATCAATGTGCAATAAAAATGCTTTCAACAATTTCATAACCATTGTTCTTTGTCTCTCCTTCTATCCAAGGCAAATTCATAACTGGTGAATACTTACTAACTTCCTGTCCTTACTTTGTATTGTTCCTCTGCTAACATAACTTAATGCTTTTAGAAATATGTTTTACACACACACACACAGAATTTTTAAATATTCCTTATTTTATTTATTTTATGTGCTTGAGTATTTTGCCTAAATATATGTCTGTGCACCATGTGTGTACAGTGCTAGAAGAGGTCATCAAACCCCTGGAACTGGTGTTACACATAGTGGTGAGCTGCTATGTGGATGCTACAAATTGAACATGGGTCTTCTGGAAAAGTGCACTTACCCATTGAGCCATTTCTCCAGTCCCTAAGCTTCATTCTTGATGTCCCAATACAGCATGCTTGCTGGTTTGATCACCATTTCTCTTTCCTTTTGTCCCCTGACAAACTGACTATTCTTTTTCTCTCTCTGTAAATTCATTCAGTATTCTACCATTAAATATGGACTTCACGGTTTTACTTTCAGTGTAATGATGGTTGGTTTGCAGGCATGTAAGTGCAACATGTGCTTGTCTGGGGCCTTCAGAGGCCAGAAGAAGATCTTAGACTCATTGGACCAGTGTTATAGAGGTTCTGAGTCACGAAGTGCATGCTG
Source organism: Mus musculus (assembly GCF_000001635.26). NCBI lineage: Eukaryota > Metazoa > Chordata > Mammalia > Rodentia > Muridae > Mus > Mus musculus. The sequence continues at coordinate 13,660,882 of NC_000076.6, forward strand.
GGAACTGAACCTAGGTCCACTGCTACAGCAGTCAGCTCTTTTACCCACTGAGCCATTTCTTCAGGCCTGGACACCCCTTGAAGCTTAGTTTATAATTGCCTCTTTAATGCTATGCATTCTGTTGATAAATCCATGGCTGTGGCTTCCCACCTATCACACACATAGATATTTCACAAACTTGTTTCCCTACCTAGTTCTCTCTTCTGTGCTCTAGAAAATAGTCTCAGATCCCAAAGCAAGTCACTTTGTAAATCTTAACTCTGATTCCAACTCGGTCTGTCTGCAGCCGAAGTTCTTCCTATTTCTGGACAGACCTCCCGAATTCCTCAACTCTGAGACTGGTTCCCTTTTGCAACTCATACCCCTGTGTACGTCTCCCCCTTTCATCATGCATGGTCTGATGGAGGTTACCTCAACCATCTCTGCAACACGTTGATTTGTTTTCATATCTATCACCATTTTAATTTGTGTGAAGATTTCTCCCTCCAGAAACTGCAAGTTTCTACATTGGGCTTCTCTTTTCTCCCCTACTTTTCTAATTGTCACAGTGGGCAACATGACTTTTCTTACCACAAATATGAGCGCATTGACCTTTAACCCTATGGTCAATGGTCCTCGATTCATATCTTTGTCATGCACAGCAAGTGTAGACACCTGATTCACAATGGCCTCTACTTGTCTGTTTCCTTCTCTTTGACTCCTTTCTCCTGCTGCTCTGTGGAGTCTAGCTACACTGAATTTCATCTGGTCCCCTGATTTTCCACGTTCTTTCTTGCCATGTGGATTTTCATGTGAGCCTCTTCCTACCTATGCTGGTAGTTACCCATGTCAAGGACTAGTGAACTTGTATTTATCTTCAGATATCCTAGTTCTGTGATAAATAAGCAGCCATTACTTTACTCAGGAAAGTCTCCTCTCCCACCCCAACCCGTCAGGTTGATTCAAATACAGTAAGTTCCTAGAGAACACAGTTTTGTTTTTTGTTTTGTTTTGTTTTGTTTTGTTTTAAGCTCTTTTATTAGTGCTTAAACTTGAGTCCTAACTTTACTTGAAGCAGAGCACACATTTTGTGAGGCGAGAAGTTGTATCTGTCCTTATCCTCCTTTGTCACCTTAGCAGTTCCCAACATGCTTGTTATACTGCAGGCACCTGACTGCAAGTCTCAGCTGTGCCGGATGAGGAACACTTAGTTGAATAAAGACGGGAGGAAAGAACTTTTTAGCTAAAAGGACTATCCAAAGACCCAAGAAAAAGGGAACAGTCTAAGATAGTTATTATTATTATTATTATTTTTGCTGAGATCAGGGAGGGGCACAGGAGGGGGTTGGTGTAAAACTGTGGGTGGTGGTCTTCTTTTTTTTTTTTTTCAATTTTTTATTAGGTATTTCGCTCATTTACATTTGCAATGCTATACCAAAAGTCCCCCATAGCCACCCACCCCCTCTCCCCTACCCACCCACTCCCCTTTTATGGCCCTGGCGTTCCCCTGTACTGGGGCATATAAAGTTTGCGTGTCCAATGGGCCTCTCTTTCCAGTGATGGCCGACTAGGCCATCTTTTGATGCATATGCAGCTAGAGTCAAGAGCTCCGGGGTACTGGTTAGTTCATAATGTTGTTCCACCTATAGGGTTGCAGATCCCTTTAGCTTCTTTGGTACTTTCTCTAGCTCCTTCATTGGGGGCCATGTGGTCCATCCAATAGCCGACTGTGAGCATCCACTTCTATGTTTGCTAGGCCCAGGCATACTCTGACAAGAGACAGCTATATCAGGGTCCTTTCAGCATAATCTTGCTAGTGTATGCAATGGTGTCAGCATTTGGAAGCTGATTATGGGATGGATCCCCGGATATGCTAGTGTCTACATGGTCCATCCTTTTATCTCAGCTCCAAACTTTGTCTCTGTAACTCCTTCCAAGGGTGTTTTGTTCCCACTTCTAAGGAGGGGCATAGTGTTCACACTTCAGTCTTCATTTTTCTTGAGTTTCATGTGTTTAGGAAATTGTATCTTATATCTTGGGTATCTTAGGTTTTGGGCTAATATCCACTTATCAGTGAGTACATATTGTGTGAGTTCCTTTGTGAATGTGTTACCTCACTCAGGATGATGCCCTCCAGGTCCATCCATTTGGCTAGGAATTTCATAAATTCATTCTTTTTAATAGCTGAGTAGTACTCCATTGTGTAGATGTACCACATTTTCTGTATCCATTCCTCTGTTGAGGTGGTGGTCTTCTTAAATTATTCAAAAGTTAGATTCTATCAAATGTGGCAAGCAAGAAGTCTTTGAAGCACATTAAATAAATGTGGACAGATGGAACTGAAAGCCAGTTCTATCCGGAATAGTGGTGGCCTAGACGGAAATGGTACCAATGGAAATGAAAATTTAATGGGCAGTTTCAATGTATATATATTATAATATATATGTATATATATTATATAATCAGTATCTATCAAGGTGTAGGTCAAAAGTGGTGACATGCTGGAGATGGTAGTGAGGAGTAATTATTACACATTTAGGAAATTTGTGAGCCAGTTACATGGTTGCTTTCATTCAACCATAGTGAGGCTGTTTACACAAGGGCAAGCACTACATCAGGAGTTCTTTCCCCAGTTCCCTGAAGCACTGGTTGTTCAGTATTTGCCAATAACCACCAGTCACAAACATTTAAAACAAAACACAAGATATCAGAAGAAAAGAGCCAGATGGACTTACTTACATTTGATGATCTAAACTGGCTTGCAAAAAAGAAGTTTCAGTCATAAGGAGATGCATGTGTGACCAACACACACACACACACACACACACACACACACACACACACATCCTGGCTAGGTCATGACACATAATGTGGTTTTTCAATTCATAGTAAAAATTAAATATAAAAAAGTACTGTTTTTGGAAATAGGATGAGAGGACTTGGTGATTGACTGGGCTTATGTGTGAAGCCTGTGAGGTGAGTTAAGGATTAATCATAGATTCCTGGCTTGGTGAGCCAGGCAGAGAGGGTTGCCGTTTCCTGAGATGGGAAATAATGCCGTGAGGATGCTGCCTTCAGGGGATGAGGATTTTGTCGGGACATGCTCGGTTTGAGGTAACCAGATGATGTACAAGGGGAGTCCTGAAGGCCTTTGGTTACATGGGGCAGAAGTGGCTACACTGACATCACGATGATAGTGGGAACTCAGAATGGACTGTGACCATCTTTATGAGAGTGCATAATAAAACTTCAGGAAAAGGGTTCATGGAAGAGCTCCAAAAGGGTTATGTTTCAAGGGGAAGATAAGAAAATGAGGCTAAACAGATGAACCACGAAATGTGGGCCAGGGATATGGATACAAGAACAGGTGTGTGGTTTCCTAAAGCCAGGGAGTGGTTCAAAGGCACTGTGCCTATTAACATAGAAGCTGAGAATCAAGAGTTACTTGGAAACTGGCTTTCCATTTGTAAAGTGCAAGGAAGAACATTTTCAAATTCTGTGTGTGTGTGTGTGTGTGTGTGTGTGTGTGTGTGTGTGTATGATCCACTTTGGATAGTGACTGCATATCGCATATTGATGAAGAGTTAAAACAAACTGACCTCAAATTTAGTACTTCACTTGGGCACTTGAACAAAGATCTTCTTGCCACAAAGATCATGAGCTGGGGCAGTGACAAGAGTGAGGTTCACATGTCAGCCCTTCCTTTTCTGGCTGTTATCCTTATTTATCCTAAATGGACACAGTAGCTATTGTACCATCAGGAGCCTTTTTAGTTTTCTGATTATTTAAGAAGATTAAAAGGTTACTATTCAAATTTAGATAACTTGAAAGTGACTTGAAAGTTAGGCTTTTGCTATTCCTGTAGCCAAGAATGACTCCCAGTGGAGAGATAAGGATAGCAACCTAACCACAAAACTTTATATCCAAAATGTGTCCTGCCTACAAGATGTGCAGGAACAAAGAGTAGAGATGGAGGGAAAGGCCAGCCAATGACTAGCCCAAATTGAGACCTATCCCATGGGCAAGAATCAATCCCTTATACTATTGATACTCTGTTATGCTTGCAGACCGGAGCCTAGCATAACTGCCCTCAGAGGGAGTCTACCCAGAAGCCAATGGAAAGAGATGCAGAGACTCAGAGTCAAACATTAGGTGGAGCTCGGGGAGTCTCATGGAAGAGTTGGGGGAAGGATTGAGAGACCCATTGAGAACAGGGACTCCACATAATGACCAACAGAGTTAACTAACCTGAACCTTTGTGGGCACCCAGAGACTGTACTACCAACCAAAGAGAGAGCATGGGCTGCACCTAGGCCCCTGCACACATGTGATAGATGTGCAGCTTGGTCTTCATGCAGGTCCCCAACAACTGGAGCAGGGGCTGTCTCTGATTCTGATGAAGAGGGAGGAATGGGAGATGGAATCTGTGAGAGGGGATACTGGGAGGAGGGGGTGCTGATATTGGGATGTAAAGTGAATAAATAAAAAAATAAAAAGAAAGAGGCTTTTAGCTTGTAAGACACACATATAGACTTATGTGCTATAGTGGTGTGTAGCCAGCTACACTTGGAAGGGTAGCGACTATGCTTTATGGAAGCCCTTCTTTAGTGGAAGGTGTTCTGTTTATATCATTTTTACGGAGGAGAATGCTGAGGCCCAGGAGGTTGAGCAGTGGAGAAGCTGGGACACCACCTCAGAAGTTCAGTTCTTAACTTGCTTAGCTGGCTCGGCTACTGCTCCAGAGGTTAGCCTCTGACGGATGGGAACAGGATCCTGGAAAGCCTTTAATATGCTTAGAAACCAAAAATGGTTTAGGCATGAAATCTCTCTATAAAGTTTTCCCCCTCTTAATATAAAGGCAACTCACATGATCATTATGGAAATCGTGTGAGATGTAGAAATGTTGCAAAAATGCAAGATAAATCACTTTTAGTGAAGTTTTAACACAAGATTGGATGTCTTATAAAACTCAAGGATCACATTTTATGACTTCCTTTGAGGAGAGGGGAAACCACCGTGGGGATAAAACGCTCCTTTGGAGGAGGCCATGACTTATCTCTTAAGAAACAGTTATACCATATGTGTACTTAACCTATAAGGACTCTATTCTTGCCAGGCAACAGCCTGAGTCCTGGATAGCATAGAGTATGGACACCAGCATCTTGACCCATTGCATCGCTTAACCCTCTGATGCTTCTGATGGCACTTCACAGGCAAGTCTATCTGCTCACGTGTTGACTGAACTGCCTGTAGATATGGTTAACTCAAGTACTATTTTGAAGGCTCCGTGGACTTTCTGCCCAGTACTGACTCCACAAGGACCTGATTTATTGCTGGAAGTTTCTTTTTTGTTGTGGTGGTGGTTGTTCATGGACTCAGTCATTTGTTTAGCCCATGAGTCTCCACTTGTGGGGTAAACAATAGTGGGTACGTAGGTGTAGTTATGAGATCGTGATGTGGTGAGTTTGCCTAGACTTGCTATTGAATAGGTAGCAGAGACTCAGATTCTGAAAAGATTCTTGCTTACATGGAAAATGGGCTCAAACGTTTTCTAATTCTAGGTATTAGCAGTGCTAGAAAATGCATCTGTTTGCAAACACCATGCAGAGTTATGTTGAAATACAATTTAGCTTACAAATAGAACTGCTGAAGCCTAATGTAATGTTATACATTAGGTGGTCATATCTTAAGACATAGTCATAATTTATTATTCACTAGAGATTTCTTAGTTATTTTCAGTGAAGCTAGTCCCACAGATCCCGAGTAGGCTTTCTGGGTGTGTGTGCCACGTGTCACACTGTACTCAGGGCTCTGAAGGGTCCTAGACTTGAATTAATGATCCACAGTCACCATTTTTTAATTGTTAATCATTTATTTTAACAAAGGGCCCTCCTAATATCTTTCATTTGGGTCTCACAAGTTACATAGCCCTGTGTATGTAGCTAAGTCTTTAATACTTTGGGAAAACTTCTAGTTCATTCATCTATTCTTGAATCACCTTGAACATTAGGGAATGTTTTTGATCCCGTTTCCAGGTTAGTAGGGTAGTTTCAACACTGGCTGAAAATATGATCTAAACTATGTGAATGAGGTAGAAGTTGACAGCAAGAACAGAGAACACAGCAGAGATAGAGGACTAAGTACATAATTAGTGATGTAACTGGCAGATAATTAGCTATTAGCATCATCAGCTGACATTAAAGTTTTTTTTTTTTAAATATCTGAGCAAATCAAATAAGCAGCAACAAAAGCTTTTCCAGTGTTACTCTTCATGTGGAAGTATATAACATTTTCCTGTACTCCATACAAGAATATTTTCAAGGTTACAAGTCCCTCCACCCATCCCTAGGGAACAGGCAAATTGTGCAAGCCTTTCGGAATGAATTCCGTCATGAGGTCATGAGGGAATGTGTTTTCTTCCTGGTTCTAAATCACAAATCTCTGAGTGATTTATCCACGAAGGCAGGCCAATAATCAACTTCAGAGAGTTTTCCTTTAGCACATCTCCCGACACATGCCTAAACCAGTTGCAAGTGATTCGTTTCCACTGAGAACTACTCTCTCCAACCTACCTGATTTTATGGTGATGTTTTCCTGGAGAGAATTCAATCTGAATTTCCCTCAATAAAACTCATGGCTGGTTTTCCTTAACTTTAATCACTTGGAACTTCTCAAAGCACACAGGTGCCAAACATCAAGCTGACACATTGAACACCGGAGGGAACATGTGTTCTTTCAGGAGGGAGGCGGGGACTCAGCAAGGGACCATTACGATCCATGTGATCATCGGAGTTGGCTGCTGAGAGAAAGCCACACATTCAAACTGGGAGGCGAGGAGGAACTGCCTGAATTCCACAGCAGATATCATAGTTTTCCACACTTTTGCAGAAAGTGACTTCACTTACTATTCTGGCCCTCCAAGGCATGCAATGCTTTTCATTGGGACAACTAACAATTCCTCATTGTCTTCCCGACTGTCTGTCCCATCCCACATCTCTCTGGCCACTTCTGGAGCTCCTGATTTAAGTAGTGCCCTGTGTGAAAACATCTCTGCTATTATCACAGTTTTGCTTCTGTTTATTCATTTTCCACTCAACATACATGGACCAGGCCTAAGTGGTGTCAGAGATGGGAACACAGCAGTTCATGGTGTAGATGTGGCCCATGACCAGAACTGACGGTCCCAGACTCAGAGCTACACGGCCCTGAAGTGACACACTACACTCGAACCACTGCTCAGGACAGCCTTAGAACATTGATATGTGTTCTTTCTAAAGTTTAATGTTTGTTTGTTACTCTGAATTAAATGTTCAAAAGCTCTAAAAGCTTTATGTTTAAAGAAGTCACAACACCCTGCCTCAAGAATTGCAGCCCTTAGCTGCCTCATCACACCTGGCCCTGCCCCTCAAGCCAAGTCACATCTAATTCTTTCAGCTTTTGCTTCAAGCCTTTGTCATATATTTATTTTTTAAAGAGTATACTGCATTCCCAGAGCTGAGGAACTCTGGGCATTTGACAGTTGCTGTGCAAACACACATTGTGTTCTTTAGTGATATGACTCTTAGTAGGGTGATCACACACCCTACTAAGAATTGGGTAAGCCCAATTCCTAGGACAGCTGGGCATCACAAAGTAAAACTGATGGGAAAAGAAGAGAAGGAGGAGGAGGAGGAGGAGGAGGAGGAAGAAGAAGAAAATAATTAACCTTATAGTTGGGTAGTGTCTTGGTTAGTTTTATGTCAACTTGATACAAGTTAGAGTCTTTTAAGAGGAAATCTCAACTGAGGAAATGCCCCTACTGAATTGGCCTGTGGGTAAGGCTGTGCTCTGTGTTCTCAATTGGTGATTGATATGGGAAGGCCCACCTCATTGGGAGTGGTGTTGCCCTTGGGTGCTATTGAGTAAGACACAGGGAGCAAGCCAAAAGGGAGCACTCCTCCATAGCTTCTGCTTCACCTCCTGCCTCTAAGTTCTTGTCTTAGACATATAAACTAAAGCCTTTCTTCTACAAGTTATTTTTAAGATGTCATGGTGTTTTATCACAGAGATAGAAACCCTAACTAATGTAGATGGAAAGTAATGGAAAGATGGTAATGGGAGGAGGTTGGGGCTGAAGCCATTGAAATTTTCTATAAGGAGAGAAACTGTTAAAAGCAAATAAAATTGTTTTTTGAAAAAGGTGCTCTGTTGGTGTGGGATAGGACACTCTGAGGTCCACAGATCTCCAGTGCTGTTCAAGTCTATCACCACGTGTGTGGGGAGCCGCCCTCACATTCGCCGTTACAAGATGGCGCTGACATCCTGTGTTCTAAGTGGTAAACAAATAATCTGCGTATGTGCCAAGGGTAGTTCTCCACCCCATGTGCTCTGCCTTCCCCGTGACGACAACTCGGCCGATGGGCTGCAGCCAATCAGGGAGTGACACGTCCTAGGCGGAGGATAATTCTCCTTAAAAAGGGACGGGGTTTCGCCATTCTCTCCCTTGCTCTCTTGCTCTCTTGCTCTCTTGCTCTCTTGCTCTCTGGCTCTCTGGCTCCTAAAGATGTAAGCAATAGAGCTCTTGCTCTTGGTCTCTGGCTCCTGAAGATGTAAGCAATAAAGCTTTTGCCGCAGAAGATTCCGGTTTGTTGCGTCTTTCCTGGCCGGTCGAGAACGCGTGTAAGATCTCCAGTGCTGTTCAAGTCTATCACCACATGACTCGTTATCTGTCTGTACATCTGTCTATTGGAATGGCAGTATTAATGTCCTACAGTGATTGTATTGCTCTCCATTTCTCCTTTTAGGTTGTGCAATGTTAAACATATTAAGGTCCTTGACTATTAAGCACATAATATGTATCATATGCTAATCCAACCCCTTGATTTGATCCCCTTAAAATATGATGGCACTCTCTGACTCTTCAAAGCAGATTTTGACTTAGATCTTTTAAATCATATATATACATCCTGACTATAAATATATATTCTGACTCTCTCTCTCTCTCTCTCTCTCTATATATATATATATATATATAATCTCACAGCTACCATTTTCCTTTATTCCTTCATTTCCTCTTTGTCTCTTTTTTCCTCTATTTATTTGCTTTTTTCTTTTTGAGATAAAGTCTCATCTAACACTGGCTTTCAGTTCACAGTCTTACTGCCTCTGCTTCATAGTGTTGACATTTCAGATATATATGGTTACAGTCAGCTAACTTTTTTTTTTTGGTTGTTGAAAATCATTTGCATATTGCATCTGTTTACACCCCTTCACATTCAGCACATGTCCCTAAATCTAGGTCAATTCCCTATAGACAACATAAGTTGTATCCATAAATTGTATCTTGTTGTTTCTTTTAAAATCCATTTAGACTTACAATATGCCTTTTGATCTTGATTGCAATCCATTTACATTTAAAGTAGTTAGTGATGGTTAAAATGTTGATTCTTCTTTTTTCTTTGTAATTTGCTTGCTTTCCTATTTCTTTGTTGTGTCTCACAATGATTTGAGGATTTCTTTCTTCCTTCTTTGCATGTGTGTGTGCGCGGGTGGCAGGCTCTTATTCTTATCTTTCTGCAATTACATTTCTGTTGTAAGACCCTTCCTTTCATTGCTACCAGAAATATTGCTTCAAAACTCTAATGAACATCTATTTTGAGTTTATGGCAAGTTAATTTCGATCTCATATGAAATTATGGACTTCTACCATCTGTTGGCTTGAATTTTAGAAAACCTACTTTAATAAGGGTTCTTAAATGCTTCAACCTCCATTATAGCCCACCAACCAGAGATAGGGGAGGAAAACGGCTGATAGGACAAGGGGGACATGGGCCTGTTAAGAAGTTGTTTCTTGGGGTGATTCCAATCTTTGCTGTCTGCCATCCAGTCTACTAGCTAAACACCAAAAATGAATCAGCAGCAGCAGCTTAAAAGAAACCACAGGGCTCTGCTGATCAGCACAAGTCCACCAAAGTGGCAAGAAGCAGCTGGAACACTACCAGATGTTCTTTGGTGCATTTCTCTCTATGAAGTCACTCCAAGTGAAGATCAGAGAAGAAAGCAAGGCGAACCAATGCAAGAGATTTTTTAGTGAAGAGCATCGTCAGCGAAGCCCAACAAAGACCAGCAAGGTGAACCAATGTCAGAGAGTTGTCCACTGTCTGTTGAATTACACTTACACTCTTTCCAAACATCATGTACCCTCTCAAGCAAAACATCACATGCCCTTTCACCACATAGTTTCCAGAAGAACACCATGTATCTGTTCCCAGCAAAACATCCTCTTATAAGGCAGTTTCCAGAAAAACATCACATGAGAACTGAGCCTCCAACCAACGAAACCAGAAATTCCCACTTCAACCATCCTTTAAGTCACTGACACCAGACTCTTGCCTTCTCTATGAGTATCCAGTAATGGATTCTGTGTCATCTTCTCAACACATTTACTCTTTGACTTTAGTGATATTTGCTTTCTGTCATGTTACTGACCATGGTTTGTTTCAAATTGGTGACAATTTTTATTCTTTGTAAAGCTTGATTCCTAGCAATAAAAGTCCATTCCTAGCAATGGACTTTTCAGTCTTTCTTTGCTTTCTCTATGAGGGCAGACTCTTAATCTCTTCTCCATTTATGAAACACAGTTTGTCTAGGTATACTGTTATTGGTTGAGTTTTCTTTCTTTTGAAGTTCATTTAAAACGTTTGTCATTTCAGTCATTATATTCTTTAGCTGTAATATCGAAAAAAATGTCTTTATTTCTTTGTGGCTTAATTTTATTTCATTTTGTTAGTATTTAGGTTTTTTTTTAACCATTTATCTTTTTAAATTAGATTATATTGAATTCTTTAGAAATATTTATTTCTGTCTTGATTACACATCCTTTCCCATTTTTTTGGGTGGTGTGACATTTCCTTGAATCTTTATGCTTGAACTTTGTTGTCTATACATATGAAGACAAAGCTATTTTTCCCAATCTTTCCTGGCTAGCTTCAGTGGGAGAGAAACCTTACCTGACCTATCAATCCAGCTTAGAATTTTAGGTAGCCCAGTTAATAGCACCTATGGCTACTAGAATGTTCACTCTCAGGCTTTTTGGTTGGGAAGGTGTGCTGCTGTTATTCTGCACCAAAGCAGTTGGCTAGCAGGAATCTCTGGTTCAATAGTGCTAACCTGGTCACAGAAGGGACTATTGCTGAGATCTGCAGTTGCACAGGGCCTGCCTAGTTCCTCAGTCTGTGGACAGGTGGAATAAACAGATTACCTTATCATAAGTTAAAGACTAAAAGGAAATGGTTCAAAATAAAGAGAACACATGTACTCAAGGCTGCCCTCTATACACAGGACAATTCTAATTTCTTACCCATTAAACAAAAAACCTTTTGGTCATTCCTTAAATAGGAAAACAATGGTGCTTACAAACTTCAGGAAAAATGTACGGCTTCTTCCTTTTAAAATACTGGTCGGTCTCACTGTTAGGTTTCTGACCGTGGTGGCAGAATGTATACCCCGCTTTCCCTCAGGTGTGATTCTGAAAGTTCTATCTCTGTACCTACTATCTCATGCTTCTCATTGGCTGAGCATTCGACTGCTGTACTGTTAGTGTATAGGTCTGCATTTCTAGTTCTGTTGACCTTCAATTTATCTGTGCACTGAGAATGTCCACATTCCCATATCATCTACCCTAAAGTTATATGGGAATTTCTAGACAACTTCCAGCTAGAACCTTTAGTCTCTGATTTACTTTAATACCTCAACCCTGGGTCTTCAGTAACCACATTTATGCTGAAATAACTATTAATTTCTGTACTACATTCTACCTAGTTTTCTCCTTTAAAATATTTTTTAAAATATAGTTTCTACATGACAGCTTTTATATATCTTCATGAATATAGCACACACATACACCATTTATACTGAAGATTAAAACTGTAAGTAAAACCATGACATGATTTGTTCAGGTTTCATGATTAAAGTGACTGATACAGAAGTACTGGAGGCATACTGGCTCATAAGTATTTTCAGATCTCCCAGCCCATGAGAGAGAGAAAGGAAAATTAAATGAAATTGGATCAAGAATGTTCTTTCTGCACCCTCGTCTAAGTAGGAGGAAGGTGTGAGCGGCAGGACGATGTTTAGCCCTGGTAAGTCCTCTTTGGTTGGATGACTGAGTAGCCCTTAACTTCCCTACTGACTTCTTGTAGAATAAGAAGTCTACATAGTCCATCCCATAGTTGTGGCTAAGAGATGAAATCATTAATTTACAACGAGAGAGAGGTGATTCCACAATGCATTGATGTTAGGTAATAAGGACCATGAGAAAACCCAGGTGTTGAGAATCTGGGCAGAATGAATACATACGCGGACTTAGCAGGGACTGAGCACCTTCATTCTTTAATGTTGTCTTTTTGGTTTTCCATGTTGCTACATTGACTTCTCCCTGGCAGAGACTTACAAGCTTGTCTACTATAAGAGGCAGCCTTGATGACAAAGCTGTACTTCTCATGCAGATCCATTTGTCTCTATAGCAATAATAGGAGATGACTGGAGGTCATTAACATACAAGATCAAAGGGACACCAGGCCTCCTTATCGGATCACTGGTTGAAAAGGAAAGCTGAGCAGATAATCCTGCTTCTCCTTGGTGTGGCACCTGGAAAGCAGGCCTGACTGCTGGCATTATCAATATTCCATTTCTTTTTCATTAAGCAGTAGCACAGTGAGTATTCAGATCTGATCTATGCTAGAAATGTGCCGACAAGAAAAAGAAAGAAAGAAAGAAAGAAAGAAAGAAAGAAAGAAGGCTGCTACCATGGAAACCTCCCTGATTGGCCTTTGTGTGAGCTCGATGCTTCCTAGATGCTAGCAAGCTTCATACAACACAGGACCAGTCAAAGTTGGCCCTGCAGCTTCTTCCCAAGAGCCCTGATGATTAAGGTTAATGAACACCTTAAACGTGGTGATCTGAAGGAACAATATTTCTGTGTTTGCTCATCATTGGATCAGCCTTAAGATATGCTTTGAGTTCAAAGTGAGAGCCAATTCAAGGCCACATCCCAATATTTGTCTCATGAAAACAAACTACACCATTGCTTTAAGGAATCACACATTGAGAAATAAGCTATTGAAAGTGAACTGAGAAAGAGACTATTGCCTGCTTTCATTCAACAGATCAAGTTCACTTAGTTATCTGTGCATCAGCTACTTCTATACAGTGACACCCTGAAGGGAACTTCCATTCAAAGACTTAGTGCACAGTGTTATAAACCTAATTTTATTTTCTGTGTGTGGCTATTTCATTTACTCAAGTCTAGGTAACAACTCTATGGGTTCAATATGTACTTAAAAACTTTGATTTTCTATAAGTGTGCACAGTAAAAAATCTTAACTGAGTTAACCGGTCTTTGAAGGTGATGGGGGCAGACCAATTACTAGTAAATAGTAGACACCATTTTTATTCTTTCTAATGTCTGTTAGGAGACTATTTCTTCTATTATTTCCCATGTGTGTGTGTGTGAGTTACAATGTGAGTGAATACACTGGATATCTGTCCTCATATCCTACCTTTTGAGACAGGGTGTCTTGTTTGCTGCAGAGTACACCAATCTAGCTGGCCTGTGAGCTGTTGGCAATGCTTCTGTCTCCACCTCCCAGCTCCCCACAAGGCTGCTGAAATTACAGAAGCGTGCATGTCTACATCTGTCCTCCTGTGGCTTCTGGGGATTCAGACTTCTGCTTGCAGGGCAAGGACTCTACCCAGGGACCCATCTCCACAGTCCTCTTGAGGCTATTTCTAGTGATCGGTTAGATGGGAAATCCTGGCTCCTACTGTGCATCTCTCCATCAGTGTGGCTCTGCAAACAGCCTATTTCAGTTGTGTTTAGAAATTATCACTGAGTGTGGAGTACACAGTGTGGACAAAGAAAGAAAATGAGAGAGCTGATAATTTAATCATTTCTAAAGACTCATTCGCGACATTTTCTAGAAAGACAAATATGTTTTGACAAACATCACTTACGCTAGTTCTCACTTATTTTTTTTTTTAAGACACATTCTTCTCTGAGGAAATGCAACCGCCAGCACGTAGAAAAGGCAGCCACCATCTGCTCAGCCCTTTTTCTTTCTCAGCATTCAAGGTTTCAAAGGAGTATTGTTATTGTTGCTCCTTTTTTTTTTTTTTTTTTTTTTCTTGAGACAAGCTCATTCTCTGGCGTTGATGTGATAATCTTCCTGCTTCAGCCTCTAAGTGCTTGGATTAAAGGTGTGTACTGTGATGCCTATCCGGACTGATGTTTTTGACAGTGTACACTATCCCTTTGTTCAAATATTACTTCAACTTAGCAAGCTCCTTCCAGACACTGGGCATTGCCCCAAGCCACATGGCACATGTGGGGAATGCCATAGCTTTTGCCCATGAGATCACAGCCTAGTGGTGGTGTAGTGTGGTGTGTAGGTAGATCAAAGCCGTGTTACTGCACATGTTGTGAGAGTACCTGAAATTGGGAACCACAGGTGAGTCATATGTCAGAGAAATGTTCTTGGAGTACGAAATCTACTATGTGAGATTCCAAAATAGACTTAGAGTGGTGGTAAGGCCTAGAAGGAAATAGTTCAGGCAGAGGGATGGACATAACATGTCTCAAAGGTGAGTTCATGAAATTTCAAGTAGTTGAACAGAGCTGATATGTATAGCTCTGAAGACAAGGCAGAGGGAGCCTCTAAGTTCAGCCAGCGCTTTCTGTGTTATGACATCACTGCTTCTCCACCAGTGTGCTCTCTCTCTCTCTCTCTCTCTCAACTCGTGTGTTTGATATTTTCAAAGCTCCATCATTATTCAAAAAATTTTTCATAAGAAAGTTGGTCATCAATTGAAGAATGCATCAGCAAAATATGGTATTTTTGGCAGTGGTGAGAGTTGAGCATTATGTATACTAACTACTCAAGCATAAGAACTCTATTTCCACCAGAACTCACATTTAAAACAATAAAGTCTGCCCTGGTAACACCAGCTGGGAGGTAGAGACAGGAAGATTCCTGGAGCTTGCTGGCTGCCCAGCCTAGACTACTTGGTCAGCTCCTTGTATGTTGTGATGGCTTGTATATGCTTGGCCCAGGGAGTGGCACTATTAGGACGTGTGGCCTCATTGGAGTAGGTGTGTGCCTGTGGGTGTGGGCTTAATGCCGCCATGTTCCCGACTTGTTGATAATGACTGAAGTTGTAAGCCAGCCCCAGTTAATTGCTGTCCTTTATAAGACGTTTATTATTTGTGGTGTCTGATCACAGCAGCAAAACCCTAAGTAAAACACTTGTGGCCATCCTAGTTTTTGAGGCAGTACAGGATGAAAACCACGTGCTGAAGAGGCGAGGAAGGAAGCTCACAAGTCTGTCCTGGGCCTAGAAAGATGGCTCAGCAGGTGAAGGGCCTGCTTTTCAGGTCTGATGCTCTCAGTCCAGTATCTGGAACACATGGAAAGGTTGACAGAAAGAGCAACCTTCTTAAAGCCATCCTTTCTTTTCCATTTGTATGGCAAGTCCTGGGTGCACTGCTCACCCCTGTATATCATCAAGTGCATCATGAATATAAAAAAGACTTTTAAAAAAGCAAGATAAATGATTCCTGAGGAACAATTGCTTAGGTTCTCTTCTGGTACACACACACACACACACACACACACACACACACACACTTGCACCCAAATGCACACACTCACAGGAATATACATGTACTCACACATACACATATGTACTCGGAATGTGGTAGGTCTGTATATGAATTGCCACCCAGCTCTGAAAAGTAGGCAATTGCTCATTCAATCTGTAATGCACTAAATGGAAGAAGCTGGTCATTCATTGGAGGGAGCAAACTGTATGTGTTCTATCTGTGTGAGATGTCCAGAACAGTCTAACACATGTAGAGTAAAAACAGACTAGTTACTGCCAGTGGCTAGAGGGGTACAGAATAAGGAGTTGAAGCCTAAAGCATAAAAGGAGTCTTCTGGGGATAGTACAAATATCTGGGGGCTAGAGTAACGATAGGCCTACAGGCTCATGGACTGATTGCACAATGTTAAAGGAGGATTTGTGGCATGCAAACTATTTCTCTGGAAAACAAACGCAGCAAGGAAGAGTTATAGCTAAAACAAGTTTGATCATATGTTGGTAATTGTTACAAACAGATGATGGAGAGAAACTACTCCATTCCTCCCCACTAAGTCACGCCACGCCTTCCTTCTCACATGTACATCATGTCACATCATAAAGAAAGGCTTAGCCACACGACTGCAAGTCTCTTACTTGACTGTCATCAAACCTTAGCATTTGTTTATGTTGTCCATTCATCCATCTCTGCATTTATCAAAGTCCCTAAGCTAGAAAAGAGGTTCTCAACTTGTATGTTGAGACCCATTTGGGGGTCACATATCCTATATCTTGCATATCAGATATTTACCTTATGATTCATACCAGTAGCAAAATCACAGTTATGAAGTAGCAATGAAATAAGCTTATGGTTGGGGGTCACCACAACATGAGGGACAGCATTAGAGGGTTGCAGCATTTGGAAGGTTGAGAACCACTGTGCTAGATGGTCATGCCACAGCAGCAAACAGAGGAAGCATAGTCCTTACAATCAGAACATCACTGTTTGGAAGGATGGGAGACACTTATGGGACAATTCCAATAAGCTACTGGGAATAGGAAGCCCAGACCTAAGACAGAATTTTCTTGGAGGAAGGGATGTTTAGGGTGATAGTTAAGTAGGTCATGGAATGGGGCCAGAAGCTGAGTGACAGCTGAGAAGAACAATGTGGAAAGCATGTGATGTCTTAAGAGAAGGAAGATTGTGGACTGTATATTAGATGCTTACCAGAGCCATAGAAAGATGACTATTGGGGAGCAGTTGGCTTACAGATGAAGGTGAAGACAATTCCCACTGTCCACTTAGGATGGTTATTCCTGGTCGTCAGTTTGACTCTATCTGGAATGAACTACAATCCCGAAATGGAGGGCTCACCTGTGATCCAGACCTTGAGGCTGAAAGACACAGGCTTCTGACCTGGATCTTACCATGGGATGGCATGATCTTTTGACCCAGTCCTTGAGGCATAGTGGCCATGAAATGCTTAGGCCCAGGCAAGGTCCTTACAAGCTTTTAATCCCAGGCAACAGAGGCAAGCAGATCTCTGAGTTCAAGGCCAGTTTGGGATAGAGCAAGTTCCAAATCCAGGTGTGGTGGTCCACACCTTTAATATGGTCCATTCCTTCTGCTGGAGGCCTACATAAGGACAGTGGAAGAAGGAAGGCTCACTCTGCCTGCTTGCACTTACTTGCCAGCACATCTGTTGGAACCTGCTTCTTCCGGATTCCAGCTTACACAGAAGGCCGGGTAAAACACCTAGCCTTGTGGGACTGAGAAACTACTAGATTCTTGGACTTCCCATTCACAGCTGCCCCTTGTTGGGTTGGTTAGATTGCAGACTGTAAGTCATTACAATAAATTACCTTAATATATAGAGACATTCCATAAGTTCTGTGACTCTAGAGAACCCTGACTAATACACCACTGTATGGAAGGTGAAAGTCCAGAGAAGCTAGTGGTACAGTTCCATTGAACCCCAAATCTCCAAGAATTGTAGATTCCAATACCACAGGCTCCAGACCCAGAAACTCTGAAGGCTAAATGTAGAAGACAGATGTCTCAACTAGTGCATGAGTTTGATAATTATAGTCTGTAGATTCGGATGCTAACTTCTTACAAATGCACCCTCACAGACAACTGGAAGGAATGGATGTTTTTTCATCTATCTGGGTTTCTCTTAGCTCAGATTAATGCCCAGTGTGTCCGAGGGATGGAAAGATATGGAGGTGTGGCTGAAGGACAGAGAGCAGGTGGGTGAGACAGAGTCAAGAGATGAAATGGCAATGACAGGCAAGGACCTCTGAAGAGTTCATCCTGTATACTAGCAGTGAACATTCTCCAGAGGCTCCGGGCTTCGTTCCTAGTCCTCCATCTGATTGAATCCAAAATTGTGTGTGTGTGGGGGGGGGGGGAGGGGTGGCACCATCTTATGGACTGGCGTCTAGGGCTGAATAAAAAGGGAAAGAAGAAAGTTGAATCCTTGGGGTGGCAAAAAACCAAACCAAACTAAACACACCAAAAAGGAAAACCAAAAAACCAAAAAAAAAAAAAAAAAAAAAAAAAAACCCAAAAAACAAAAAAACAAAAAAAACAAAAACAAAACAAAACAAACAAAAAAAACCACCCCCAAAAATCTCTTAATCTGAAATTGGAAATAATTTTAAGAATAAAGGTAAAATTTGACAAGATGCATTCAATTCAGGCTCCTAAAAACTGTGATTTAACTTAGAGAAAGACTTCACCTTAAAACACGCCCTGAAATAACTGTGGGTCTGTGGTGGTTTGAATGGGAATGACCCCAAAGCCTCATATATTTGACGATTGCTTCCCAGGTGGTGAACAGCTTGGGAATGCTGAAAAAGTGTGGCCTTGGGGGAGGTGTGTCATTGGTGGGTTGTGATCCCTTTTAGGAAATCGAATGACTCAAAGATATCTTGCACAGCAGATATTTTTTACATCATTATTCATTACAGTAGCAAATTCACAGTTATGAAGTAGCAATGAAATAATTTTATGGCTGGGGGTCACAGCAACATGAGGAACTGTATTAAAGGGTCACAGCATTTGGAAGGTTGCATTAGGTCATGGGTAACCTATCAGTGGCTGACCTCTCTCCACAAAGAACAGTGACTCATTCAGCAGCCAGCAACTCCCATTAGCTTCTCAGGTAGGGTGACGTTTCTGGAACCCCGTCCCCATTCACTTAGCCCTATAGAATTTTATCTCTTGTTGTTGATCCTGTGCAGGTCTTGTTCTGAACTGTTCTGTGTTCATGTGTTTGAGTCCCAGGTAATCAAGTCTGACAGCAGGCACCCCAAGCCATCTTGTCACCCAATAATTTTCTAAACGTTTCAGTGGATTCTTTAGGCTAAAAGTTCATATACGTAGTGGGCACTCTGAGGAGCAAAGGAAGACCGAGGGTCCCATGTGTCTGAGAGGGATTTGGCCTGAACTGACAACTCTTTGGCTCACCGACAACTTCTCGTGTGCTACTTACTTCTCTAGGGAATAAACAGCCCTAAACAGAGTCTTCGTGACAACTCTTCAATTTCTCAAGAGACTGGCAAGAATTTATGAATGAATTGTCACCTTTTCCCTTCCTAGCAGAGCTTAAAAATCAGCTGATCTGAGCTACAGGATAGTACTTCTTATCCAATGTTTTCCCAACCAGATGTCATGGGGCTAAGTCACTCACTGCTCTTGCAAAAAGGTTTGTGTTTGTACCTGTCAATTTATGCGTTGTTTTAATTTATGTAAGATTTTTGAATGTCATTCTCAGAGTTTGGGGGGCGAGTGACTTACACATTTGCTTCTCCTATTGTCCTGTGAAAATTTCATAGCCCAAGGATACGTCATCATGCAAAGAAAAATAGAAGCCAAGATGGAGCTGTCCCTTGAGAATTGCAAACTAGGAAAACCAAATTTTGAGAGTTTTAAGTAAATACAATTTGAATTAAAACAAACAAACAAACTTTTCGGTAAAAGGTTGCTAAAAAGTTAGAGAAGCAGCAGCAGGGAGGAGAGCTAGGCCTGCAGAGCAGGCTGGGAGTGGCCACAAAAGACTGGCAGCAAGAAAGGGGACAGACGCCCGCTTACCCTGCCAGTCAGCTACCAAACACTAGAGAACCCACTCAAGGATGGATGTTCTAAGAAGAATGCAAAGAAAGAAAAAAGTGATTGGCAGGCTGAGGAGGTGGTTTGGTTGGTAAACTGTCTGCTGAACCAGCAGGAGAACCTGAATTTGTCCTCCAGCATTTACATAAATCATCTAGGCCAGGGGGAAGTACCTGCAATCCTGGAGCTAGGGAGGAGGCCTGGAGGCAGCAGGATCCCTGGAGTTTCCTGGCCAGCCAATCCAGCTGTGTCCAGGAGCTCCCACTTCAGAAAGAGACCCTGTCTCAAAGAGTAAGGTGGGGACAGAAGAAGAAACCCAACCTTAGCTTCTAGCCTCTACTTGAACATGAACCAGTACACATATGCCCAACCCCCCCTCCCCATCCACCCACCCATGCAAGCACACATGCACAGCATTAGTGGAGACTGTTGACGTGGAATCTGTACTGCTGTAATTACAGAAGGACCAAAAAGTTCTTGGCTCTGTTTGTATCCCGCATCTTTGGCTGTCCAAAGGTGACCTCCCCTTGTTTGGCCTCTAGACCATCTCCTTGCTCACCCTGGGTCTTCAGAATCTAATTCTTGTTCATCCTTCATGGAGTGCGTTATATGTTACTTCTGCAGGGAAACTTTCATCACCCTTATCTAGGTCAGGGAACCTCTGGACTCTCAGAGCCGTGCCTGTTTCTCCTTATGAATTGTATGATAACCATCTTTTACTTTTCTGTATCCTTCAAAAGACTGCCATTTTTTGTGGTCGCAGCCAAAGCTTCTACAGTCTTGTCTACAACCCCTTCCCATCTAGCACACTGTCTGGTACTCCGTGAGTGCTCACTAGACACTTGTTTGAGAAAGTTAATGAGCTTCATTCGGTATCAACATTTATATGTATATATCTAGATACTTCAGAATATTGGAGAATAAAAAATATGATGATATCCAAGACAGTTAGTTGCTTCTCTCCCTCTGAAAATTATTAGAAAAAAGACTATTTTAGCTGTATGCTCTTCAAGTTTTTAAGGTGATTTGAGAACAAGTCTTTTTTTTTCTTCTATTGGATATTTTCCTTATTTACACTTCAAATGTTATCCCCTTTCCAGGTCTCCCCTCCAGAAACCCTCTACCTCATGCCCCCCATTTGCCTCTATGAGGATGCCCCCCATTCATCCACCTACTCCCCCCTTCCTGCCCTGGCATTCCCTTACACTGGGGCATCATACTCCCTCAGGTCCAAGGGCCTCTCCTTGAACTGATGTCCAACAAGGCCATCCTCTGCCACATATGTGGCCGGAGCCATGGGTCCCTCCATGTGTACTCTTTGGTTGATGGTCCAGTCCCTGGGAGCTCCGGGGGTCTGGCCAGTTGACACTGTTGCTCCCCCCATGGGGCTGCAACCCCCAACCCCCAGCTCCTTCTCCAACTCCTCCATCAAGAACACAGTGCTCAGTCCAATGCTTGGCTGCAAGTATCCACCTCTGTATTTGTCAGGCTCTGGCAGAGCCTCTCAGAAGTCAGCCATATCAGGCTCCCATCGGCAAGTACTTCCCCACATCCAGGTTTAGTGACTGTATATGGGATGGATCCCCAGGTGGAGCAGTCTCTGGATGGCCTTTCCTTCAGCCTCTGCTGCACACTTCGTCTCGATATTTCCTCCTGTGAGTATTTTGTTCCCCTTTTAAGAAGGAGGGCAGCATTCACTCTTTGGTTTTCCTTCTTGAGCTTCATTTGGTCTGTGAATTCTATCTTGGATATTCTGAACTTAAGGGCTAATATCCACTTATCAGTGAGTGTATACCATGTGTGTTCTTTTGTGACTAGGTTACAGCACTCAGGATGATATTTTCAAGTCCCATCCATTTGTGAGAACAAGTTTTGCTTGTTATTTTCATTCATCTCCACTTTATATTTCATTGAAGCTTGATGGTGGATCTTAATTCTGGTACAGCTATCTGTTCTTTTAAATTGGTGACTTTATTTTCAATTAGTTTTTTATTTTGGGGCCCCAACACTGCTCAGTGCTACAAGACAAGCACTTTCTCCCTCCAGGTTATTGCTGCTTGAGGAAGCCATTCTGTTATAGTGAGCCTCTGCAGGCCTGGAGCCACTGTACAGGAAGGCGCAGAAACCCTCACTTGCTGCCCACTAGAGGAGCTGTTCTGAGACTTCCAGTGCTCTCCTGGTCTCAGAAGCCCAATGCAGCTCACCACAGGGAAGCCGAGAGGCTGTTAGTAAGTAAAATCTTCTACTTGAAATGTTTCCAGTGCTTAAACTGGATCACCTCCCGCCTGGGTTGTCACTCCAGCAGATTGTGGCCTTTGGGGTTTCTTCTGGAAGTTTAGGAGTTTCTGTTGGCAATTTAAGTAAATCAGGCAGGTGGGAAAAGGGACAATAAAGCTGAAATTCAATCTCAGAGAAATGGATAGCGGGGACATTGTAGACACTTTACGTGGCTACTATTGAGCAAAGTATCTGATATCATATATATATATATATATATATATATATATATATATATATATATATATATATATATATATCATGTGTGTATTCAGTTTCCAAACTTTACTTTCATGTAACACACACATGCATCGCGATTTCTCTCACTAAGCTAATGTAAGCCTATTTTCTGTACTATTCTGACTGTTGCCATGTCTAAAGATTATCAACACTTAGGACCTGTAGACAGGAGGGTGTCTATTTTCTTTAAGGTTTCAGGTACAGATTTTTACTCTGGACAGCGAAGGGAGGGGACTTTGAGAACAAGTATTGAAACAAAAATCAAGACCCCATGACTCTAGCTAGTTTTGAAGTCCCCTGATGGAATTGCAAAAAAGCTGACAATAATGCCCCACAGAAAAACTGAACCAAATAAGGGGCATGAGAGAAGGAAAGCTCCCTGAAAACAAGATGCAGGGATTGGAGCCTGATCGACGGGTGACAACGGCAGACCTACATTGGGAGAAGTGAGCTCCATGGAATATGGAGCAAGGGAAAGCTTCAGAGATGAGGGGCACTTACTGTGATTGACAGAGTGGCTGCAGGTGGATAGTATTGTGGCTGGAGAACTAAGGAAAGAGGAGGGGGGGAGGAGGGGGAGGAGGAAGAAGAGGAAGAAGAGGAGGAGGAGGCCAGAGCGTCAGCAGGGCCAGGTAATGAAGAGTAGCCTAAAGGGTGTAAGGAATTTTGGACTCAATCCATAGAGGCAAAGAGATGTCTATACACTCAGATCATTTTTTTAAAAAACCGTCTGTGGACAGACAGGGGGATGGCAGGGGGTGGGAGCTTCATGCTATAGCTCAGGCGACACTTCTGGAGCTCGGATCATAGTTTGAACCCCGGAGGCAGAGTGAAGTGTGAAGCTTCTGAAGATGCCTCGGAAGCACAAGTCTGAGCAACTGGTGGCCTGTTGTTGACACCGGAAAGATGACTTCAGGATGTCTGGTGTGTTTCTGGTATGAGTAATGGATGGCTGATGATGTTGGGGCTGGGGGAGGGGGTGCAAGTTGGTGCATGGGATAGGGAATTTAGGTATGGCCAGAGGCGGTTTTGTAATTGCTAAATGAGTAGATATAACATATGCTTAGGAGAGTTTCTGAACTGATGATCACAGAAGAGACGGGATGACTCAGGGAGAGTGAAGGAGCTGGCACTGGGCACTGAAGAACTCCAATATGGGGTTTTGTGTAGATGGAAAAAGACCACAAAGAAACTAAGAGAGATTGCCATGATCCTCGGACATGGGAGATATTCGTGGGAAGACTGACAAGAGTCCTGAAGTTACAGGAAGACGGTGTTTTGAAAAGTAGGGATAATGCAACAATAGAGATCCTACAAAGCATGTGCAACTTCAATGAACAAAAGTCACTGGTGATGTCTTGTGACATCTGTACAGGTTTTGCTAATGAACAGTTAAGCCACACTGAGGTGGGCTAATAATAGTAACAATATGTACTCTGGGCATATGCAAAGCTGAACATTAATATTATCATAGTGATCCAACAGTCTTTTGAGGGTGATGGGTACTATTAATCATCTAGTCTACAGATAAGAAGAATGAGACAGAGAGGGGTCACATGACTATCCCAAGTCATACATTAGGAACATGACTCAGGCTCAGCCAGTCAGAGTCAGGAGTTCATTCTCCAAACAGTACAGTGTCCTGACTGTTTTTTTTTTTCCTTTTAAAGATTTATTTATTTATTTTATGCATAAGTACACTTTTGCTCTCTTCAGACACACCAGAAGAGGGCATCAGATCCCATTATGGATGGTTGTGAGCCACCATGTGGTTGCTGGGAATTGAACTCAGGACCTCTGGAACAACAGTTCGTGCTCTTAACCGCTGAGCCATCTCTCCAGGCCCTGTGTCCTGACTTTTAAACATGAATGTGAGAATGGATACAATATGGTGTAGGGAAGTCGTGAGAGCAGCTCAGCTGTGACACACTGGGCAGCAGGTAGGTGCCCAGGGACTGTTCGTACAAGAGCAGTGTTTGTAAGGCAGAGTCAAGAAATGGGTTCAGATATTGACTGGAAGCGTCTAGAAGGGAGACTAAAGTCATCAAGGAATGAGGTCATCAGTGGAAGGTTACAGAGTAGTTTGGGTGGAGGGGGTATGTGCTGAGCACAGGTTTGGAGACTCCCTGCCGGGGAGGAGAAAATGGGCACTAAAAAAAATGTTTGCAGAGGTGGCCAGTTAGATCCCTTCCTTGTCCTGAAATAAAAGGTGAAAGGCATAAGGGGAATGAGGGAGAGGGGTAGACAGAGATGCAGGTTGCATCAAAGAGACGGCAGCATCCACTCAGTCAGTGATTCCGAAAGCCAAGGGGAAAGCAACCTTAGTGACAGGATGGTTGGAGGGAGCTGAGAGGCTGAGGAAGGCTCACAGGGAAAGTTATCTGTGAGCAGGCAAGGTCAACAGCGCCTCTAATTCTTAGCTCTCCAGGGACACGGAGAGCAACTGAGAACCAGCCCTTTTGGGTGGGAGAGGATGGAACTGAACAATCAGTACTGGGGATTGGCATGGACAGTATGCTCAGGCCTTCTTAGTTCACGTGCAGAGCTAAGGAACTCATGTGACCCGCACACTGGTGAACACTGTGAGGGACCCGGGGCAAATCACCGTCAGGTGGGAAATTCTCAGTTGTCCACACAGGCTTCTTGTTAGAATCCAAGAAAACAATGCTTTTTCGGCAAAGCACTTGTGAAAAAAAATGAGCAGATTGGGATAATGGGAAAGCAATGACATTCTCGGCTCCCAAGGGAGAGCTGAGCTCTGGAAATAACTTAATACGTGAACCATAGGAACGTTTCAGAAAAAAAAAAAAATGCTTTCAACATTCTCAATAGAGAATTCAGAGAGACAATCACCATGAAAGAGGAGCAAGGCCCATGAGAACAGGACATAGAATGAAAATAAAAACGCTGTTTGGGAAAGAGAAAGAGACTCTGCAGACATGCAGGATTCTTTTTATTTTTCCTGCTTAGAGAGATGAAAGACTTTCATGAGGGACTCTTCTTATGAGTTCATTAGTCTCCACAACTCTGAGAGGCAGATGTTTGTTCCCATTTTAGAGGAGGCAAAAACCAAAGTTCCCGTGACCTCTGACTATGGCAGTACATACTCGGTTGCTTGCTCTTGGAAAATTCTTGTCTCAAAGTTTCACTTGTCATTGGGCCATGGAGATACCTCAGTGCCAGACTTCCCTCTGGTAAAGCAGTTTCCTCTGCAGCTTATCTATTTCAGGACAGAAACGGAAGGACAGTGGCCTGTCCCACGGCTGCCCCTCCCTTACTTGCTGTATCCCTCCCGGCTCAGCTGTGAGGCATACAGAAGGTCCTGAGACCACATTCCAGCCTCAGCATCAACAGTCACCAAGGATTCTCCAGTGCTTGCCTTTATGAGTATGGAGAGGTACCTCCTTCTCAGGAGGCTCCACAGAACTCATAGTCAAGTAGCAAGGGCACTCACTGCCCCTTACCAGTCTAGGCTGGGAGAGCTGGGGAGAGGGCCTTGGAGGAGAGTGAGCTGCTTTGACGGTGGGAAGGGAGTCCTTAGCTACCTCTTCACTAGCCAAGGTATCACACTTTTGGCTTGAACCCTGGACTCTACTACCGGAAAATCTGAAAAACGTAACAAAACAGTCCCCCCAAACCCAAAAGTACTATAAAAGACATAAAAGTCAACAGGAGAGGCCACTATGGGGGGAATAAAAGGCTCAGGTCGAGCAGGAGGAAATGAAACCTTCTAATGATGACAGTAAAGGTTGACTCAGCTGGTGAGGAGGCATTCTATTGAGTGGGACTTTAATATGATCTAGATTTCCACCTTCATTCTAATTTTTTCTCATGTCTAAGAAGATTATTTTTTACAGTACATCTTTTTGTCAAAAATCTTCAGTGTGTCTGAAGATAATGCAGGTAAGGAGAAAGCTCCTGCTTTCATTTCAGCGGGAGCTTGAGAAGACACGGAAAGGTGGCAACAAGAAAAACAAGGAGGATCCCAGGAGTCTGTGGCTGACTTCGGTGGGACGTAGACTTCAGACCTGAAACCATTTGGGACTGGATCGTAAAAGGGAAATCACACTGACGTCTGAGTTAACTTTTTTTTTTTTTTTTTAATGTTGTGAAGTTGTTTAATGAACACATTTGGGATAATGAGATTCGGAATATGGAATCTGTCTTAAAGCATCAGGGCTGTGAGACAATAAATGGCAGATTTTCATGTTCCTCAGAGTTGTTTTTGATTTCTAAAGTACAGACTGTGTGAATGAGGGAAGTGAGTCACACAGTGAGGGGAAGAACTCAGCACCCTAACTGGAATGCTCAAATCCTGAAGAAGAAAACATCGGAGCTTTCATTGCTGTGTGCCGAGGAGCTTCTGAGACCTGACTGCACCAAATGAGTTTCTACTGGGATGGAGGCCTTGGACTGTGGGCTCTGCAGGAAAGCACGGGGTCCTCCCAGCCCCCGCGGACTCATTCCGTCCTTTTCCATAACTTCAACCCAAGAAAGCAGGGGCTCAAAAAGGTGAAGTGGGAGAAGCTGGGGCCCCAACCCAGGAAAGGGTCTTAATCCCCAGACCTGACCACACTTGATGTTTTCTTCAAAATACATAGAAAAACAAAACTTTCCATAATAAATTCAGCCGCAGGACTACTGACACAGGAGGCAGCAGGGGCATAGTTAACTGTGGACTCTGAGCCCATGTACATGAGCTTGCACTATCACTTTGGTAATAGGCTATTAGTGTGTCTCAGGCAAGCTATCCATCCTCTGTGAGCTTTTATTCCTTCTCTGTAAAATGGGTAAGAAATGCTTGCCTTACTGCAGAGTGATCTGAAGGTAATAAAAGAGCATTTGAAAAGCGTGTAACAGCATAGCATCTGTCTCCAAGGAGCAGTACCATGATCCATGATACTCATCATTCTGCTGTAGACCAAGGGCTCCCAGCGCACGCTCAGCGTTTTAGAAAAGGCTACAGAGAAATGTGTAGGGGGTGGTGGTGGAGGGGGGTGTGTGGGAAGGGAGTTAAGAGCGCCTCAGAAGTGGACAGAATACTTGTGTCTCAAGTATTGGAGCAACTAAGAGGGAACCACGGCAGGCAGGCATACATGCGTCTGAGGAGTCTAGAGTGACCAAGGGAAGACCCCGATGGAGCTGGGGGTGGGGGGAACAAGCTCAGAGATGACAGTGAACGAAGGTCCTCAATGACCCTATCCAAATCTAGAAGGAGAATAGAACGAGACAGGAAGGAGACTTAGGAGCCTGGAGAACCAGAGTCCAACAAGAGTAGCCAGACAGCCTGGCCAGCAGCCCTGAGGTACAGTCAACTTGCCATGCTCAGCAGTGGAAAGAAGACCCATTTATTGTATAATTATCACACGATAAGAGGAATTGTTTTCCCCATCTTGGCATGGAGTTCTGGAATGATTGAGTACAACACCGGTATGCTGTCAGAAGTCTTCGTTTCCTGACTCTCTCACTGTTGGGTCACTGGTATGTCAGGCCACGAGACAGTCTGGAAGGGAGCAAAAGCCAGTCCCTTTTGACAATAATTAAACCCTTGGATTTGTATAATGTGACTTGACTCGAGGGGCATTGTTTAGCTTTTGGCAGAGTTCTGAATGCCTAGGGCAGAACACCAAAGGAAAAAAGTCTACGTTGAAAGCTCTCTCAGAACAAATCTGAGGGAATTTGCTGGTTAATGCAAGTGCATGTCTAAACAAGTACTGGTTTGCCGAGGGAGTCCATGGGGCTGGCAAGCTTCACTTGGCACAGAGAGCGTGAGTAATGCTTCATTTTAACGAGGGATCTTGGGGGTCTATAATGAGGACTATGTGGTATTTCCCATGCGTCTCTTTGGAACGTGGGCTGATTGTATACACAGCGGAAGATAAGTCACCAGAAAGAACATGGTTCCCGAAACCTCCAGGCTCTGGAAGATCATTTAATAGCACGTGAATAAATTCTCAAAATACACTACAGCTCGCAGAGAGAATTTCCTGTCCCTTGCATAAGCCAATACACTGCAGTGATGAACTTGCTGGGGGAAGAGAGCTGATTTTTAAGGCCAGAGGCAGTTTCAGAGAACACCCCTGAATGAATGTGCATCTTCTGCAGTTGATTTTTCTGAAGTGAAGTCTTTAAATATCAAGTTCTTTTTTACAAGGCACACAAATCCATTTCTAAGATATAACATTATTTATTTACATTTCACTAGCAAGACAAATCTCTTGGACTTTTTCTATCAGAGAAAGTCAATACTTAAGATTCTGGGCAGGAAAAAAAAAAAAAAACCTAGAAAGTGATTAGGAAATCAACCTCCCAAGTCCTCATCAATAGTGTCTCACTAGTTGGTGGAATGGCCAGAGCCAGAGGCAGGAATGTCACTCCCCGCTTCTTCAGGTCTATACTCTGAACACCACTTCCTGTTGCTCAGTGTTCTTTCATCTAAGGTCTTGGATATGATATTATTGTTTATGCAAAGTGTGTGAAGTCCTATGCAGACCCCTCTTTTTTTTTTTTTTTTCTTGCTGGATTAGAATACTCCGTGGAGACTGGATCTCCCAAATTGCTCAGGGTGGGTGCAGGATCATGAATAGTCATGAGGTGTTTGCAAGAGGGCTATCCAGGGCACTAGGGCTAAAGGAAGGGCTGGTGGCCCAGAACTAAGAACAAGAGAGTGCCAAAAGGAAGAAAAACTCCCTGGAGAATCCCCTCCCTGTGTTAATATATCAAAGTGGACATGGAATTATGAAGAGAAATTTAACATTCTCTGTGCTAAGATAATTATATCAGAGTGTTGAAACATAATAAAGTCTGAAATTAACACGCAATACACTTACTAAGCAAAATTCTTATCAGATGAATTTGGCACTATATCCTTGGGCTTGCAGTGCGTTCATGAGGCCACATGGAGATTTCTTGTGGTTTATCTACCCAGATATCCAAAACACATCAGTTGAGTGCATTCTACTTGTAACATACCATTTTGAGATAGGGTTTAATTAGATCCTCAAACGTGTACATTTTCACTGACAGAAGTTGGCTCATCTGCCTTCATTTGTATGTGTTGCAAACCCCACTCCCTCAACAAAAGCAACAACATAAACTCAAACCCCAGCAAAAGAAAAAACCTTTAAGCTATAAAACTAGTGTCCAAGACAAACATTTAGTTTGAAAACAAGTTGAAAAACGTAGCCTTGGAAGGCGCACTGCTTACATGGGATTGTTCAACAAATTCCTGCTGTGTGAGGTTTGGCATATATTTCTAAAAATATAAGCATCTGGGGAAACAAGACAAAGCCCAGGTCTTGGACCAAATGAGGCACGCAGTGGGAATCTGTTAGTGATTATATCCAGAATGCATTAGTTGCCCAAATTTAGCGGTGCAGAATCTAATACAGTATGAATGCCCAGCAGGCTTGGTCCTTACCATAATATATAGCCCACGGAGAAGGTGCATATGGCGGCGAGTCCACTGCTCCTGCTGGGATACTGATGGTGGGATGTTCTCATCTCGATCAATATAAAGGGCAAAACCGTTGTGTGCTGGAAAAGAACAGGGAAGACTAGATTCTTATCATTGCACCTTTACAGTCATTTCTCTCCATCAGGAGAACAAATGGTATACTTTCCCAGAACAGACCCACAACAGACACCCATGCATGGCTCTCCCGTGAGAGACGGCTACAAAAACAGGTACTGCAGCATCTGTTCCGTTAGTACTTTTTTCCCCTGTACCTGAGGCATTGAAATTTTATTTTATTTGATATTTATAATGGGGAATTTTTATAATATAAAAGTATGAAGGGGACCAAAGAAAAGACAGAGACAAGAGACAGCTGAGTGCATTGTCATGCGCAGTGCCCGCTCCATTGTAAACAGTCTAGGATCTCCTTCCTGCCTAGGGAATGGTCCTGCTCCATTGATGGGTCACCTCCCATCAATTAATGTAATTAAGATAACCCCCTGCAGGCATGCACAGAGGCCCATCCCCAGGACATCCTAGATCCTGTCAAGGTGACAGTAACACTAGCAATCACCGTTTGTATATGATACTTTTTCCATTCTATCACACTGTCTACACATGGTTAAGATCATACTGTGAAAGGAGTTTTGTTTTAGCCTCACAGTACTATAGTTGAAGAACATTTAAAAATTTAAATATTATATTTAAAATTCACATTTTAAATATTTTAAAGATCTTAAAGATTTAATATTAATTTCTATTTAATTTATATTAAATATTTAATATTAAATATGTTTAAAGTATTTAAAATTTGTGTATGTGTATCTATTATGGAAATAGCATTTCTTTTTTCCCTTTTATTGAAAATAGCTTTTTTTCTCATATAATATACCCTGCTTACAGTTTTCCCTCCCTCCACGTCTCTCAGTGCTTCCATATCTCCCCTCCCATCTGGATCCACCCCCTTTCTGTCTCTTGTTAGAAAACAAACAGGCATCTAAGAGACGATAATAAAAGAGAACAAGATAAGACAGAACCAAACACCTTGGAAGAGGAAAAAGCCAACAAGCAGAAGGTAAAGAGTCCAAGAGGAGGCACCAGAACCAGATACCACTGCAGAGACGGATACACTTGGGCACACTCAGGCACACCCAGGCACACTCGGACACACTATCAGGAATGGCATTTAAACTCAAAACCGGAAGCCATGAGATAGAAGCAAAACCTGTAAGGCAATTAACTAATTAAAAATAACAAAAGCCCCAACACCACTTGTATATATTTTTACATAAGCACAATGTTTCCCTACGGCCTTTTCAAACATCCTGTTTTTTACCTTTCTTCCCTGCTTACCTCTCCTCCCGTACGTCCGTCAAGTCCCCTGACTTTGCCACCTTTCTGCATGCAGAACACGTATGTTCTACTATTTCCTTCCCCGGTGCTCTTTTCCCAACCCCCGCTGCTCACATTCCCTTTATACTTCTTGGCTTCTGTGGTCACCCCAAGTTTTATAGTCAAATCTACAGATCTGGGGGGTAGGATCTACAAACAGAGCACACAGGATTTGTTCTCTTGCCTCTGGGCAGCTCCTCTCAGGGTAGTATTCCCAGTTCTATCCATTTATCTGCAATCTTGATGACTATATTTTTCTTTACATCTGAAAAAAATCCTATTGTGTATTTGTACCATTTTTCATTCTCTGTCGTGTCCGCTCTCGACCAGCAAGAATGACACGACCACCAGTCCTTCTAAGAGCAGTTTATTCAGCAAACTTCAGTCTTCATCTCTCTTGCTTCATCTTTTTCCTCATCTATCTCCCCCTAACCCCGGGACTCTCACTCTTATATACTCTCAGTCCCCATCCACTCACAGCAGGCCACGTCACCTCACCAGGCAAGCAGCTTCAGCCAATCAGGGCGGCAGGGGAATGTCTCCACCAAATATGGACTTGTTTAAACCGCCAGCATCATGGTGCACCTGTGCAGCTCTCACGATGGTCGTGGCTTATTTTCAGGTGTATGAGGAAGTCAGGTGCAAGTCATAAGACTTAGCTGCAGTCCCGGGCGCCATCTTGGGACTGTTGCCACACCCATTCCTCACAATTATCCATCCATCAGTCGACAGAGATCGAGGCAGCTTCGATTTCCTGACTACTGCAAACAAAGCAGTAGTAACCATGGTCAGAAAGTATCTCTGTAGTAGATGCTGAGTTCTTCAGATCCAAGCGGAGGTGTGGTACGATGCAGTCACATGATACCTGTGTTTTTAGGTTTTTGAGTATTCCCCACATATATTCTCATGGTGGCTACGTCAGTTTACACTGCCACCAACAGTGAACGAGAGTTCCTTTCCCCCCACATTCTTCCACCATTTACTGCCAGTTGTTTTCTCGATCTTAGCCATTGTGACTGGGGCAGATGAAATCGCAAAGTAGTTTTAATTCGCATTGTCTTGATTGCTAAGGATGTTAAACACTTTCAGAGATGTTTTTAATCATTCAAAACAAATGCAATGTGTTTCACGATAAAGGTCCTAGAGACACTCGGTCTGGAGAAAACATACTTCAACATAAAGGATATATGTGACCAACACCCCCACATACATCCTAAATGGAGAAAAACTTGAAGCAATCTGAAGCAGAAACTTAAAGGTTCTTTGGAAAAGTCAGTTGGATGGTGTTTTGCTGAGACAAACACGTGAAGGAAAGTTTCGATGAGGCAGACACAGGAGAGAGGATGCCCTGCTAAAGCAAGCACGTGAAAGGACACATGATGTTTGGAGGGTATAAACAGGGCTCGATGGCCAGTGCAGGAGGCTGAGCTTGGCTTGCTGGTACAGCTAGCTGTGTAACGCTTGTGGATCTCTTGTCTTCATCTTTGCTGATCTTTGATTCTTTGAAGTACGCACAGCCAAGAACTTCTCCTGGCATTCATCAGGATCCCTTCTGCTGATTTGTGCTGAGCCTGAGGCCAGGCTGTCTCTGTTAGGTCATACCACCCCTTGCTGAGTTGAGTTTGTTATTCTGATTCTACTGAACTGGACTAATGGTGTATCTGTGAAGAGTTTGTAAGTGGATCAAGCTGCTGCTGCTAACCTGTATGGTTGCTGGGTCTATCTTGGAGTTGGGGGTGGGGGTGGGGGGGCAAGTGGCGGAGAGTGGTGGGGGGGAGGGGAACTCCAGCTGGTCCTATGGGGTAGTCCTTGGCTTGATCATAGCAGTGGGCTTGATATTTACAGTGGGAGCACAGAGGCCTTCTATGGGGTATTAGGCGGGGGCTCTGTAGGCAAAGGCCTTCTTCATGGCTCCCTATGGCAGATTCCGATGAAAAGAGGCAGTCCATGATTTTAAGACATTTATTGTCATGGCAGAAAGTGGATGTGCAAAACCATACCCCACTTCTCAGGGTGGGCCTGAGGTTAAATACCTTTTGCAGGGAGGAGTGTCTGGGAAGGAAAGCTTATTGGCTAAGCCCTCCAGGCCTTTAGGTACCTCATTAAAATGGAGATCTGTCTTGAGCCCATGTGATGACAGGTAATGGTCCTCTACCTGTGGAGGGCCTTGGGGTGTTGCTTGGGGGAGCGGGGCGATTTCCATACAACACAGATGGGATTTGCTTCAAAGAACTCTTCTAAACTGGACCACTTCCCCCATATCCTTTCTTTCTCACTACCTCTGCTGGGTGGTGGATTAACAGGGAGGTTAAAGCATTTAAGAACCATCATTAAAAATAAAGTTTGAAAAAAAAATTAAAGTTACAGCAATCATTAAAATCAGGAACCAGACATGGCTGTCCACCTTTCCTGCTCCTTTAAACTGTGCTTGAAGCCCCAGCGAGAGCAGTTAGGGAAGAGAAGGAAATTAAAGGGAGCCAAATACGAAAAGGAGTCAAATTACTCCTTCTTGCAGAGGCCTTCCTAAAAATTCTACAAGAAAACTTTTAAAAACAACTATCACTTTCCTCACAGTGTCAAGATACAAAATCATCTTAGAAAACTCAGCAGCCTTTCTGTATACTGATAGTAAATACACTGTGGAAGAGACCATGGAAGCACCATTCCCCACAGCCCCAGCAACATCTAGGAATAAACTGAGCAAGAGTGGTGAAATTCCTCTCAAGAAAAACCTTAAATTGAGGCTGGAGGGATGGCTCAGTGGTTAAGAGCATTGTCTGTCCTTTCAGAGGTCCTGAGTTTAATTTCCAGCAGCCATGTGGTGGCTTACAACCATTTATAATGTGATCTGATGATCTCTCTGGCATGCAGGTATACATGCAGATAGAGCACCCAAATACATAAAGTAAATAAATAAATGAATCTCACAACTTTAAAAAAAACAGAGGAAGATATTTGAGAAATTTTTAATATGCCATTTCAGAAATTCTTTCTTAGAACACTAGTTTAGACTTATACTGCCTAAGATTTTGCTATGTGGATGTTCTCAAATTTATATAATCAATGCTCATTCTTGGGCAGTAAGTGGCAAAGGATTTCAAATTTCCCTTTACTAGAAATACCATGATGCATGTTGCTTCTGATCAATATTAGATTACTGCCTCAGAGTGAGCTGCAATAAGCCTTCAAGGTTCCCAACACTCACTCTCAAATCATGTCTGTAGCAGCGTGGCTCAAATTCAAACCATGTTGAATTTGGACCAGTTTGCACGTGTATTGTGTAGCTATCATTGTGACAGATAAAAGGAGAGTCCCAAGGAGCTGAATGGAACATTTCTTTCTTCTTCTGGTTGAATGGCTACTGTACGTACCAAGCATGGTGGGCCAGGACAGAGACCGATCCTTTTCAGGAGACTAGAAAGATAAAAGGCAGGCTCTTGAATTCCTCAAGGATCAAATGCTCTTGGTATGGAAATCCAATGGAAAGGCATATGATCTAAGGTCTTAGTGAAAACTGCATGCTCCCCAGAGCCCCAACATCTTCCATCTTTGGAGATATTTTTGAGAGTACAAAGACTGCAGAACCAACAACGGAGCCCCTAGTAGGTTTCAGTTCTATGTAGCACCTCCCAAAAAGCTACCAAAGAATCTTTGTCCCGTTCTTACTATATTATTTTCATACTCAAAGGAAAAAGGCAGGAATTGTAATGTTATGATTTTCAAACTCTAGTATATTTTAGTAAAACAGAATCAGGTGGCAGTATGTGTTGGCAGGTGAAAGATATGTTGAAGATATCAATAAATTTTTGGAAAAACTTCTGGCTCATATTCATAGAAAAAATGGAAAGTGATGGTTTTGAAATACATATTAAAGATCTGGATCTTCTTGGCCACTGCATATTCTGATACATATCATCTCCTTCTGAGTCTTCATTAATAAATGTGTGAAATTCCATGAGTGTCGGCTGAGTGATTCCATAGACCACCAGCTTTATATTTTACCTTTGATCTTCCCTATTCTTGTTGTGATTATTTTGAAACAGTACAGTCAGCTCTATGGTGAGCTATGCAAGAGGTGCTGTGTGCAAAGACAGAGTGTATTTTAGAAATGTATTCTATTGGTTTTTTTTCCCCTTATAATCTAGTTACCTTAGATGACAGTGGCTGGGAATTTCACCAATAGTTTGAGACATCAGTGGTAATACTACAGTATAAAAAAAAATCAAAAGGCACTGCTCATCAAATGTGATATAGAAAAAGATCTGCAAATTGCACGTTTTCTCTGAAGATGAGGTTGACCCTGAAGGCCTGGGTGGCTGATAAGTGACAGGGCTATGATTTGGGCTGGTTGTTATGTAGAAATATCTAAACTCTCCTTCTTTATTAATTTTTCCAAAATGAGTTGAAAATGAGCCACTTTTCAATGAACTGAATGTAAACCACCAACCTGAATAGGATCAGTTGCCCCATTACTTTCTTGTCCCTCCCATGCCTGCTGCTGGTGATGTTGAGCTTGGCAAGGTCAGGTTGTACTTTGCTGATGCCAGACAGGATGTGGGCTGGGAAAAGGAAGAGCTGATAGACCACTGCATTGCTGGCATCCTTCATATGAAAAGGGGGCAATGAACTCCAGCAGTGACATGACTGATGGCCAGAGGTCTTTGGGTGGCTAGCTGCACATGTGCAGATGTGGCCAGTGGCAAATTCCAAGGGAAAGGTTTTTTTTTTTTTTTTTTTTTTGTAGTAATTTGTTCTTTTTTAAAATCAAGATAAGATCTCCCCCATTCATAATTTTTGTGTACAAAAGAATTTTCAGTCTCTCACCTAAACATTTTTGGTGCAAATTAGTCTTACTTATTAAGAGTATATGTCAAGAAGACAAACACAGTGCTACGTACTTATCCCAAATTTAAATGTTGCCTTATAGATAAAGTTTTATGAAATAAAAAGTAAGTTATGCATGCTCCTGTAATAGCTGACCTTGAAGGCCAAATCTGGAGCAGCAAGAACACTAAGCTTAGGACTAATTGTGCAAGAACTGGGTAGCCCTCCACCTTATGGACCTGAGTACCAGGTACATTCTCAATTAGGAGCCCGACTGCATGGTAATGGAGAGGTTGCATTTTGCTTGCTGGGATATCTCTTTAGCACCTAGAAAAGACCCTGGGATATTGGATGAGGGCACCCAATAAGTATTTGTCATGATAATAAACCCAGTCCTAAGAGGATACTATTAACTCCACTCAGCAGATGAGACAATACAAGTCTCAGGTTATCTTTCAAAGAATATCCCAGAACTGCTAGGCCTGGAGTGATGATTTAAACCTAGGCTGCGTTAAGCCCACCTCTAGATCTTTTCTTCACATCAGAATCACAAGTGTGTATGAACCCACCTCAGGCAAGTTCTCCCCCCCCCACCCCCCCCCCCCCGCCTCCAGCTATATTCCTTCCTTTCCATCTCCTTTTACTTTTACTTTTAATACAGAGTTTAACTAAGCCACCCAGGCTGGCCTCAAAAGAAACTGTCCAGTCTAAGCAGACCTTGAACTTTTGATTCTTCTACCTCAGCCTCAAGTATCTGGAATTATAGGGCTGTGCCACCAGGCCTGTTCCAGAAATGCCTTTTAGAACGACATTTGAGTTGAGGTTCTTAGACTTGATAACCCTATGCTAGAGATTATGGAAATTACCTTCCAACTGACCGAATCATTTTAGTTCAGGCTCATAAGAACCCACAAGGCTTTTGTTGCAGAAGGAAAGAACAATTTTTTGCTGTTGTTGTTCCTGTAGCACACTATCATCCACTAACAGTAAACAATAAAACCAGTGATCATGACACCATAAAGCAGTTTTGGGATGGCTGTTATGAGTAGGTGGAAGCAAAATGAAGAGTGGTCTATTTCCTGAATATGAGAAAGCACAGTGTTCTCAGGAAGATGGAGATGCATTTTGGAGAAAGAAAAATGGAGACAGTCTGGTCAACAGCTTTGAATAATTGCACTGGATTGTTCTTTGCGCTTGGTACTATGATTTGGATGTGGTTTGTCCCCTAAGAGATAGGGTCTTCCCTGTGGAAAAAGAGCAGAGGCAATGGACCTTTACGAGGTGGAGATAGCAAAAATTCCTCATGAAATTGGAGTAATGCTTTTGGAAGGATTTATGAAACCCCAACCTTTCTGTATAGAAATGTGGTTTCTTTCATTCATTTACACTTCAGCCTGAGGTGTCACCTATCATGATGTTATCAGTAGGGTTGAATGCCCAGAATTATAGCCTAAACCTACCTCTTTGCTTTATAAGCTTACCTGCCTTAGGTAATTAACTATAGCAGAGAAAAGAGACTCATACAATTGTCAGTGAATAACTTCTGAGTGTCTGAAGTTTGACTTGTTTCAGAGTCCTGTGAAGATGGTTAACTGCCAAGTGAGTCAACACTTTATCTGGTCAATATAGAAACTCTGTCTTAGAATAAACTGGTCGAAGATATAGTAGTTATTATGTAAACTCTGTCATCCACTGTTGTATTTGGAAGCCTGCATCCCAAATAAGAAAGCATGAGTATTTCATGGGCTATTGCATCTGTGTGTTTTCTTAGGGTTTGGATTAGTTCCCTGCGGTGCAGCAGAGTGACTTCTGCCATGGACTGATCAACATCATGTGGCAAAGTTCTAACACTGAGTGGATACATGTGGTAGAGTCTCCCCTACACGGAACAGCCCTCAGACCCCACAGAGACATAGATACACGATTTACATGTTACGTGACGAGCCAAGAGATGGAGGAGGGAAAAGAGTGTTTGCAGAAGATGCTCAAAGGAACAATGCGATGTAGTTATGCAGGGCAATTAGAAAGCTGCCTGTGGGATCTAGTGTGGGCCACTCGCCTCCTTGTCAAACACTTCAGGTGGTAGTCTTGCATACTCTGAAGCTTCAAATCATTCTCTACAGAATAACAGGGATAACTTAGTGCTTGCCAAACTTCTGTCAGGAAGGCTAAGGCTCTGAGTTTGGTTTGCACATACATCAGGACTGAGTGATGTAGGGTTAGGTAGAAAAGACACTGATGCAAGATACTTTTAGGGACCCTCAAAATATTAATGTTTTTAAGGCCAGAAGGAAAAGCCAGAACTTCAGAGTTGAAGATTATGTTCACGTTCACCCAAGCAGATGGACCAGTACACACCGACAGAGGGAAAGCCCCATGACCATAAAATGGCCAAGACCTAAAAAAACTCAGACCAAGACCTTGACACAGCTACTGGATTTAAAACAAAACATTTTTTCTCATTCAATTCATGTTTCCTTAAATATATCCAAACATAAACTATTTACATTTTTACAGATGGAATATCACTTCCATAAAGAGAAATTAACCATTAAAAACAAATACAATAAAAATGAATCAACCTAAGGTGTCCACCAGTCATGTTTGCTTGACTGAGACCTTGGTTAGGAGGCCTCATATATGTCAAATAGGGATGCTAAGTATGAGAGGGGCATTAAAGACACATTAGCAGAAAGTGAGCCTTTGCTACTGGAGTCAAAAGGACAGTGAACAGGGAATTATCCTTGGCTATCTGATTTAGTAACGTTTAATGGCAGAGCTCTGTGGCACACAGTTTCTCTTGCATACTCTTAGAGCTACAGCTATAACTAGGATCCTGAAGTCCTCCAATGGCACATGTGTTAAAGGCCTGGTTCCTGGCTTGGAGGTGTTAGGACATGGTAGAAACTTGAAGAGGTGGGAACTGGTGGGAGGTATTACACTCACGGAGAGTGTGCACTAGTAAGACACTGCAGGAACCTGGACTTCTTTTCTTCCCGTGTTTCATTTCTTGGCCATGAGTAAGTTAGTGGCTTTGCTCTGCCTCACATCCCTGCCAAGCACAGCAGGGCCAACTAATTATGGACTGACACTCTAAAACTAAGAGCCAAAGTCAACCTTTCTCTTTTAAGTTGATTATCTCGGAAGTTTGTTAGAGTAACCGTGAATTGATTGACACAAATACACGGTGCATACACAAGGACTACTATAGGTTGTTGATAAGTTCTTGTACTTTCTCACTACCAGGTTGTTTGTGAATGGATGGCTTTTGCCAGAAATATGGAGAGGTGCAAGTAGCAAGTTAAGGTACTGATGTAGGAAGAATATAATGTTATTTAACAGTATTAAAGAAGCAGGTTTACACGGCGCATGGCTATGGATTGCAAGACTTTTATGACTCTCTGTGATGGCAATCAGCAACCCAACCTATAAGTAAAGAGAAGCTAAAAAAATAACCTCTATCATTGACTCAAAGAAGGACAAAGCTACACATGATGGCACAAAATCAGGGGAAGAGAGATAGTGGACTTGAGGACATTTCAAGACCATTTTATGTCCCAGAACTGACAGCTAATCAGAGCACTGAAAACCAAAGATAAAAATAAGATTTGGAAACTGCCCTCTGCCATTTTTATAGTCATCCTCTTCTCTGAACCACCCCAGCCCCCACAGGGGAGTAGGCAGAGCCAGCTTTGGAGTGTGAATCATAAGCATCTTAGCTCAGTAATAAAGAAAAGGCACCCAGTGTCTACCTCTGTGCACCTGGAGGGCACGGGCAGTTTCCACAGAGTTCTCGAAGCTATAGGTACCTCAGTTACCAGGAACGTGTGTTCCTCTTAGGTGTTAGGGTATCTGTTTTTCTTACATCTCTATGACAAGAGGATCACAAATTGGAGGATGTCTCTGTATGTGTGTTTGTGAACATCTCTCTCTGTATACATGTGTCAGTGTGCACGTGGGTGACCGGGGGACCCAGATTGAGGTACAGAGAGATGTGTGATTGGCCCTGCCTGGGGGGATAGGGTGAAGTTGTCTCTAATGTTCATTAGGTTTACAGGTCCAGCAAAAAGAAAGCAGAGGAAAACCTGCCCTAGTGCATCAAAATGTTGCCCAGTCCCATTACGGCTTACATTTTCTTTTATTACCTTGGTCACTTACATGCGAAAAATGGAATTAAATTGAGGAATCTTTATTTGGTAATAAAAGAAGAAGGAACTTCCAGGCTTAAAAGTAAAGTCATATAATTTGAAGTGACAGAAAGGGTAACATCATAAAAAAGCACATGGAGGGACCCATGGCTCCAGCTGAATATGTAGCAGAGGATGCCTTATCTGGAATCAATGCAGGGGAGGCCCTTGGTCCTGTGAAGGCTCGATGCCCCAGTGTGGGGGGACTGCTAGGGCAGTGAGATGGGAGTGGGTGGGTAAGGGAGCACCTTCATAGAAGCAGGGGGAGGGGGAGGAGATAGAGGATTTGCAGAGGGGAAACCAGGAAGGGGGATAATATTTGAAATGCAAATAAAAATAACCAATAAAAAATAAATAATAAAAAAAAGCATAAGATGCTGGCTGATTCACTGTCCACACAACATTTACCCTTGGAATGAAAGCCCAGTGTAGGGGAATGCAGCAGAAACTCTTGGGGCCACTGGGAATTCAGCACAAGTGGGGCACAGCTCCTCTTCCAGGGATATGGAAACAAGACCCTAGACAGCTTGGAAACAAACTGGAGAAGGTCCATTTGTGTGAACTGAAGTTTCCAGGGTGTGGTGGCGTAGGGGTAGGGATGGGGGTGGGGTTAGAGAAGCACACATGTGTTAAAGACTCTACAAGGCTGACTGGCTGATAAGAGCTTTTGTGATTGTGGAGAGCTGAAATCCATTTATCTTAGGATGTATCTTAGGCTCTCTTCATATTCACCTCTGCATTTGTCCCAATATTCCTGTGATGGTCAAGTGTGATCCTTTTTGGAAGGAACAAATAAAGGGCCAGGGTGTACCAACCCAAATGGTAAAAATGTTATCACAAAATACCTTGATTTATGACTTTCTGTTGGACATGGTATTTAGTGTAACCTGAATTGGTATTTCTGGGCTGTCATCATGCATTTCTGATTCCAGCATAAGCTTTTTCTTTTTCTCTCTGAGGTAAGAGAGAATGTGGTTTCCCATGGGCAGTAGCAAACCTGAATTCTTAATCTGACTTTTGTTTTATTCTGAAATTGTTGTTATTAATTCTATTAGATGGTTAGTTTAAGGTGTGCCACTCTCCCACCCCCCAGCAGACATCCTTCAAAATGGATCCAGTGTCAATTACTATGGTCTCTGCTTCTCTGGAAGTTTAGTGACACTTCCTTTTGTCATGTGCTTTCCTTTCCTAGGGGTGGAGGAACATGACGTCGAACCTTTCTTTTTTTGATGGTGTCTTTGTGGCATGCTGTTTACCATCTGTTCCTGCTGACTGCGACGCCAGGTTAAACGACTTACACAAGAGCAACCTCCTGTTCACAATGAGATCAGAAACTGTGACCCAAGGTCAAAAAACATAGGTTCAGGTGGAACCAACACGAGCGTCAGAATGATCCAGACAGTTAGCTGTGACATCCGTTCCAACAACTCCTAGAATGTGGTTTTAATCACTACAACTAAACAGTGTCACACATTAAACACAGACATGCATACTTTTGCATCGTGGAAACAATTACACCAGGACAGTAACAGACTAGAGAGGCTGTTAGAAAAGGGGCATTTACATGTATTTTTACCGTGACTTGAAGATATTAAGTCCCTTTGGCTGAATCTTCCTAATAACTGTGCGGAGTGCTTCCATGATGCTGAGGGGCTTGGCGTTATGATATACTGGGAGGTAACACTGTTCTGTGCATCCTTTCCTTACTTACAGCCCAGCTTCTTGTAGATCAACACTTACAGGGATTTCTCTTTCTTTCTGTGAATGGATGCCACTGCACTGTAAAGTGTTAATGGACTCTTCAGGGGCCTCACTTTCACTCCTGAGCACATTCCACAGTTAACACTTGTAGTTCTCACAGCCTAGCACCTCTAATTGCTACCCTTAGACAGAAAGTGATGAGTGTCACACAGGCACGGGAGACATGGCGCGGGGGTCCCCAGACCTCTGCTCTTACTGTGGTGGATCAAGGAAACATTTCACACAGCAGCAGAGCTCTGGGCTGGGTTTCTCCAAGGGCTTCGGGATGATTCTTAGAAGGACGGACAAGGGAAGGAGCTGGTTGGCCAGAGCAAACGTAAGTCACTGTGAACTCAGTTCTTAGGGCTTCCTTCTTGGTCCCCTTCTAAGTCTCGTACCTCACCCTCCCTCCCACTCTGTCTCCTTACCTACAACTCCCTTTTTTCTTCCTTCCCTAATCTTAGTAATATATGCAACACAAAGCAAGCAAGCAAACAAACAAAAAAAAAAAAGATAAAAAACTGCTGATCTATAACTTTGGCTAATATCTGTTTGAGCACATGAAAATGAGACTT
Source organism: Mus musculus (assembly GCF_000001635.26). Classification (NCBI taxonomy): domain Eukaryota; kingdom Metazoa; phylum Chordata; class Mammalia; order Rodentia; family Muridae; genus Mus; species Mus musculus. Next base: position 13,703,278 of record NC_000076.6, read on the forward strand.
TCCCCATCTCTCTATGTTTATAACATTTCCCTCATTTTTAATTGATGCACACACACACACACACACACACACACACACACACACACACACATATATATATATATATATATATATATATATATATATATATATGAATACCTCCCATCTACTGAGCTGATATATGCTGAGCTTAGAGTAGATAATTTCTATCTGATCTCATTTCATTCACATGAACAATTCCTGTTACGGAGGTTATTTTAGCCTCCGTGTTCTACTAGAGGAACTGAGGATCGGGGTTTAGCTTGTTACAGAGAGTGTAGAATGCACACATTTTCCAGGCAGTGCTTACCCAGATCTCTCTAACTCCCAAGCCCAGGTTTTCAACTCACATACATATGTCACATGTTCTTCTGTTCATTCATTTGTTCACCCACTCGCTTCGTAAAAATTACACCAGTGGTGCTTATTATAATCCCAGGTACCTAGGTGAAGATTCTGATTGGTCAGCTGTCACTGGGGATGCCTTTTAATTAGCCAAACACAATCCTGAAGTCTTTCACCCTGGAAAAGATCTAATTCATTAGAGAGGCTAGCATGAGTTCCTATGATAAAATTTGCTTATGCAATGCCTATAAATAATGATTGTTCTTGTGAAATTCTTTGCTGCATGCCAGGGGCTGTTCACATAGATTAAAAACCCCATTTGTTTTTCCGCAATAAGCCTCAGCTATATTCGTTATTACCATCATAATCAATTCCATTTTAAGCAAAATAAAGCAGAGAGAATTTAGGAAAATGATGCTCAGGTTTACCCGAGTGGCAGGTGCTGGATTTGAGCTCAGATTCAGGTGTCTGCAATATGCTCTACTGTCTGTGGGATAGTGGGAAACAGACGGGGTAAGAGTCAATGGCAGATCTTGTATTAAGGGTGGGAAAACAGAACAGTCCTTAACTGATGAGAGCACCCCGATACTTCCTTCAAGGGCCTGAGGAAATACGTAGAGTAGAGACCACCATACAAAGAAGCGAACGATTGGAAAAGGAAGGCTAACACACTTAATCACACGCATAACACACAATACACATCGGTGCTTTCTCGGAAATTACTTTTTTCAGCAGAAAAGACTCATCAGATGCATCAGCATCCTCTGGTGTCAGGGTTTGGTTCTAAGAAGATGACCTTGATCAGTGGATTCCATTCTCTAACGTTGACCTGGCTATTTTCAAGTGAGCTGCTGTTCTCAGGGTGGGATCCAACATACTTTTCAGATCAATTTCTTACTCTGGGCAAACAGCTCTGTCACTTAAAGACTTCAGGTTGTTGTGTGCTTCTTCCGGCTTTACAATCTGACTGTATATTTGGAATCGTTCCTCTGCTCTCTACCTCGCATGGCCATCTTCTGCCCATCAGTGTTTAGCTCACATTTCTCACAATAGGTCACATTGAAACACTGGAGTTAACACTAACAGAGGACATGAAGACACTCCCAAGCTGATGGCTCTCAAGCTGATAATCTATTTTCTCTCTTCTATCATCCTGTTCTAAGACTTTAGATGGTGGGACTTCAAGATAGAAGCTGCCCGAAGCTCTGAGTTATAACCTGAAAGAGAACAGCCCTGAGAGTCCTGTGGACACTGAAGACTTTGTGTGAGTGAGGAAGAAATTGTGTAGCGTTGCCATATGAAGAGTTCAGTGGCACATTTTTATCTTAGAATAAACTGGCCTAGCCTGACTGATGCAAGTTCATAATGCCAAACTTGCCCTAAAAATGTTAGACCCTGTTTTGATTTGTGTTGTGTGCCGACATGATGATACTGGAAATTTTATATCAGTCCATAATTGTGAGTATATAAATGGATCAGTAATATGCTACATAGTACTATAATCGGCCTGAGGAAAGGTGTCTGTGATATACTGGGAGTGGGGCCACTTTAAGAATATATTAAACGATATAGACTACAGCATAAACAACTTTTGTTGGAGGAGTTTCTAAGTCTTGTGCCCTTAAGCAAATCTTATTTTCATTAGTTTTTAATTAGAATCTCACCGGCAATTCATGAGAAATAAAAAAAAAAGTTTCTGAGTGCAACATATACTGAGTATAAAAATACATTTAGTTTTAATGGGTAAAATTTATAATTGTATATTATAGAAAAGAGGGGAAATATTGTATTCTAAATTGTAGCCATATGGGACTGAATCACCAAATAAAAGCTACGCATGTACAAAGTATAGAGAAGAATTAATTTTTGGCGTTAACAGTAAGATGCTTCCATCACTGTTTGTAGCTATCTGTCACAGCACTGCAGTAAGCTTTCCGAGATTCAAAAGATGCATCCTCACCAAATTCTCAAGTACGATGATTTCAAATGGTTTTAATTTAGCCTGTTTACGATCAAATAAATGTTATTTTGATTGACTGGCAAACAACTCCGAACAGCAATAAGCACAATTATGTTTGACATGGAGACATTAGAAAATCTATAACCCAAAGCTTTAAAGCCTGATTTCAAATGTCAAATCTGACTTATGAGACCCAGTTATAACCCTGCTTCATGCAAAAAGCATTAGGTTAATCTGGAGGAAAGGATTGTTGCCAAGCATACCCTGGCATAATTAATCAAGGAGATTTCAGAAATGCATAGTCTCCAAGAGATTATTGATTTGCTGTCATGATGAGTTTTTGTCGTGGCTGTGCTGGTGCTCTGAAGCTAGGACGCACTGGCATGCGTTCTCCCGTCACTAAGCCTTGATCTGTCCTCCTGGACTCCTGCCTTCCTTGTGCTGACATCTGCAAACACTCACTCTTGACAGCCTCATGCCTGAGTGTGGTGGCTTCCAAGTTGACTAGGATTAGTTCAGAAGGGTTTTGGACTTGTCTTAATGTAATTGAAAGCAGAGTCATGAGTCTCAGGAGAGTAACATGCACCCTCAACTGGCATCATATCCACAGAGAATGTGCATGTCCATATACAGTCATGTGCACATACATATACATACACACATGCACACGCACACACACACACACACACACACACACACAAGCATATGCCAGTGCAAAGATATATAGATACTGCATACACATGTATACTCCTTTTCATACAAGCACACAACTACGCATATACATGCCTGTACCTACATGTGCAAGCATAAAATCATACTTACCCATCCATGCACATAGAATCACAACCCATTATATCTATGGAAAAAGATATAAACACACATGTACACATAATCCAAAGCATAACACATACCCTATGCATACCTATGTAGCAAGTATATATCTATCCATATATACTCACTAAACATACACTCATACTTATGCACATGAACACACAATCATGTGTGCACATGCAAGTGCATGTGTATAAGCACATAGTCACATATGCAAAGGCATATACATACAAACACATACCCATAGAAATGCACATGTACATATTAGCACACTTAAATGCAGAAGGTTTCAGTTTTAGTCTTCAAGAACATTTCTAACACATACTAGACAAAATTAAAGCTACTAGACGTTAGCTCTTTCCCACAACAGTTCTACAGCATTTGATCAGAGTGTCAAAAGGACTTCTTAAAGCACAAAGTGGTAAACTTTTCCCCAAAATGGCAGGAAAAAATCAAGGAGGAAAGATACACTTAGCTTACAATTAAAAAAATGTTTCTTCCTTCACTTTGATCTTGCAAGGAGATAACAGATTTCAGTATGAAGTAATGATGATGGTAATAGAAGTATAGATAGGTAGATAGTAGGTAATAAGTGGGTAAAGATATCTCAGGATGGATAACACCTTGATTAAGCTCTGATACCTTTTCCTCTTCTCTGCCCCTACAGAATGCATGCCTTGCTTAGGCAACCTTCATGCTCATGTAGATAACCTTGAGCCCACATGAATGGGCTCTTTGTATGGAGGTGGGAAGAGGCTTAAAAGCTAAAAGTCATTCAGTATTCTCCAAATCTAGGCCAGCTGCAGACCATAGGCTCTGCATCTGTAAGACCCTGCATAGGTGCACAGGAGGACCCTGTTAAAGACTAGGGAATTTGTGTCTATATTTTGGTTGATACACTTCTGTCTTTGTAGCCTCTATCCACCCTTTGGAAGAAAAGCTTCCACAAGACCAATGCTTGTTCACAAAGTCAACTTAAATCCATAATCAAACCATGGATACAGAAAGAGCCAAGGCCCCCAGACAATCACCTTCACACCCCTGTATGTCACAACTAATCTCCCCAAAGAGAGCCAATATCCTGACTTCAGAGTGTGCAAATCAGTCTCATGTGACCTTAACAGTTTTAGGAGCAGAATTTCCTGTGCATCTTGCTTTTGCCTGTTACAATGCCTGAGACTCAAGCACACTGTAGTGTTTCATTCTCTCTGCTGAACAGTGAACTGAAGCTCCCAGAAAAAGCCACACCCATGTTAAAAATTCTTTTAGGCTGATTGACTTGAGTTCATGACTGTGTAGCGTTGTAATGTTAAAGATCCAGAGCCAAATTATCTCCAGCTATCTTTAGTTCGTTTAACAGCCATTCATTGCCTACCTCTGCGTGGAGCCTACCATCCTTTTGTCAGGTTCAACACTTTGACATGTACTAACTAAACCAATCACTATTTCCATCAATTTGTTGATGGAAAATATCTTAAGCAAGTATCTTAAGCCTGTTGGAGGTTTCCCACTTTGCTGTAATTAACCCATGTGCCTTGTCTCCAGCATGTATTTGAAATGTGCCTTGACTTATGACTTCCTTCTGTTTCGTAACTATAAATCTGCATGACACCATTTCCACATTGGAGTAGTTTTAGGGGGCAACCTGAATTTGTGTTCCTGAGCCATGGCCACTCACTTGGCTCAAGAACAAGCTGTCTCTTATTCCTGTGAGGAAAGAGCTGTGTGTTATGTCAACTATCTCCTGCCTTTGTGTGACTACAAAATAATTTAGGAGTCCATTCTTTCTTTAATGACATCATCCTTCTTTCCACGTCTGTGCATTCAGGAAGAACGCATCTGCACCTGTTCTTATGCGTTCTTCCTTTGGTGACTGTTAGGGGAAAGCCATTTCCTAAGGGCCTTCCATGACCATCTCCTTGCTGAATCATAGGTTCCTGAAGTAGCCTACAAAATACTGGGATACTTAGTCTAGACTGTGGCAATGGTAAGTCACTTACTCTACAGAATACTGGGATCCTTAGTTATGAGGATCAAATAAATAGGATAAAACAGTGATCACTAGATCATAGTAATAGTAATAATAGTAATAGTAATAGTAATAGTAATAGTAATAGGGCTTTTAGCAATCTCTTATAGAAAGAGTTGGGATGTGACTGGACCCCTCAGATTCCAGGATTCAATGTACAATCCCAACTCCCACAGTTGGATATGATTGATTTAAGGGGATTCTAAAGGAAGTATTGGGGGTGCAAGATTAACAGGAGGCAGGACTTCAGTAATGTCAATCTTATGACATCACCTACTAGGCTGTAAGTAACCTATTGGCCATGGCCTGTAGTTAGTTCGATAAATCCATTGACTTGTTGCTGGTGTCCTAGCTGGAGCGAACCAGTGTTTATTCAGGTTTCTCCAAGAAAGGTAGAGTAACAAGGAACTTGTATATTCATTTTCTTGAGCATATGCTGGGCTGAGGAACTGCTGAATCACCTTTGACCCAAGACCCTTGCCTTCAAAAACCAAGGAAAACAAAAGAGCTTCCCAAAGCCACATGGCCATTTCTCTCCCTTCTGAGGACTGTGAGATTCATTTGTTCCATGACTTTGCTGGCACTAACCTTTTCTTTTTATTTCAGTGGTTCTCATATCTATCTTTAAAATTGCAAGGTTACTTTGGTAGGTTATCCATCGGGTTCCTTGGGGAGCTAGCTCTGAGATGAAAATTAGCATGCAGTAGTTTCTTAGTGTACGTTCTGCAGAACTACCACCTTTCAGATGGAAAAGAAGAAAGGGCCATGAAGCAAGGAAGACATGGGCTTCATAAAACAACAAAGTCCCAGGCAACCTATCAGGGGCTAGGAAGTGAGGATTGCTCCCCACAGTTAACACAAGCTGGAGTACATAGCCCAGGTCTTTAGACTGTCATCATGAACTACTTATAGGATATAGGCTGCTATAGGTAAGATGGTCTGTCCTTTAGTGGGGTGCTGCTTTTCATATGGTTCGTGAAGGAAGTTTAGGCAGAGGGTGAAAACCTACAGCACTCCCAGCACTGAGGAAGTACATTGTTTGATCCCCAAATAAAACCCTAAATGGCATAGCATAGAAGGCTACCAAACATGGTTAATTCTATACTAAGTGATGCAGCTGCTTTGAATCTCTGCTTGTAAAATCCACAGACTGAAACCTACAGTGAGCAGACTCTGACAATTTCCAAGTGCACAGCAGGGGTAGGAGTTTGCCCACGTTGCCTTTATGGGCGTTTTTGCTTTTAGGAGGGATGAAGCTAGTTAGCACATAGTAAAATTCCTTGTTGATACCTACTGGATGTTGTTATCAGCTACTGAATCTTCATACATGGTTCCACATGGCAAATAAATCTTTTGACATGTAACTGGATTGCCTGTCAGCCAGGGCCTAGCCTCTCTTTAAAGCTTATTAGATTCTCATAGCTATTTAACACCTTACTCAACTGAATAAATCTCAGGCTAGACCATCTACTTTTGAGCACTATGGTATTGAGGTTCAACAGATAATGCCAGGTAAACAACGTCAGAGACTTAACACCCCATGAGGAGGTGCTTGCGGGTCTAAGGCTAGATGGAAGTAAGCTTCTAGCTCTGCAATGGGAGCCCAAGAAGCCAAATTTCATTTGCATGTCTCCACTACACTTCACAACCTCAGCTTCTGCTAATTTATACACCTTTCAATATCTTAAGCAACGTATTTTACAACGCACACACACACACACAGACTGACACAGACAAAGTCATAATAATCTCCATTTTGCCATATTATTCAAGGCAATAGACTCTGGTCAGCTGCAGAGCAGTTTGAGATCTGAAGCGTGAGCCCTGGTCTCAGGAGCTCAGCTAACTCAAGAAACCAGGCATTTTCATTAGCTTAAGCAGCCTGAGAAGGGTGGAGGTAAATTTTCCTACAATTATTAATTGATAATTTATAGTTCCCTATACTTAAAGCTCAAGCACAGCTATGAATGCTTTTCTACAACTATTTTTGTTGATCTCTATCTAGAAGGTAGGATCCCAGTGAATGATTAAGTCAACAGAAACATCCCTGAGGTGTAATTCGTAAAGAGAAAGCATGTGACTTCGCCCGGAAGCCTGCCTTATTCATGGAGACTGGATCTTGAAGTAAGGCAGAATAGAGGGGGAGGTAGATCGGAGAGACTGCTCAATAGTGACGTGCACAACAGACCACTGGTTCCAAGGACTCACTTCAGACAGCTCACAGTCAGCTGTAATCCCACTCACGGGTAGTGGTGGTGCTGGTATCCTCTTCTGGCCTCTGAAGGGACCTACCAGCATGTACACATATATACACATAGACACACATACATGTGTAAGTAAACTAAAAAACAAAATCAAAGAAAGACAGGGAAAATTAAGGTGACATGGGAATGAGAAAATGGTCTGACTGAAGTCTCTATTCAGTCAGGAATACCGATGCATCTGACAAAGTCCACTGTGAAGATGGACTCTATAGAAATGGTTCTTTTATAATAATATTTAAAATACATGACAGAAAACCAGGCTGAAACCTTAAGAGTAGGTGACTTTGAGTTGAACCTTACTCCAAGACTCCCAAACGAGGAGAGAAACTTTATTTGTAGTCAAAACTCATGCTTGACTTCCTTCCCACTTACACATGATGACGATCCCGCAGCCTGTCTAAGCTGGACTCTTAGATTATGAGCCTAGAATGACAAGCATGCCTCAGAAACCAGGCCATGATGCCACTCACCAAACAAACAAACAAACAAACAAGATAAACCACCACTAACAACAACAAAAACAAAACCAGAAAGAAAAAGAAAAGTGTCCTAAAAGTCAATCCCTTGAACATTGTAACTTCGAAGACACCAAAGTTGTGAACATGGCTGTTTCTGTGACACTGGAGTGGCTCTTTTGGGATGCCTATCTCGATGTCTTGAATGTGCACTGTTCTTTCCCTAAGAACCACCCCCACCGACTAACAGTCATGTTTAAATCTATGGTAAAACCGCTTCTTAATTAATTCCAGCTTTTCTTCATTCCGACTTGTACTGAAATTCTTGTCTGTGGTGAAGTCACAAATCCAGGCCTCCTGTTAAAAGAGGTCTCTCAGAAGATCTCCCCTGCCCCGCCCCCAGTCTCCTCAGGTAGCAGCACTAAGCTGTGTCTCCTGTGCCCACTACCGCTGGCCTAAGAGCTGAAGTGTGCTTCTCTCTCAAGTGCCGTTCTTGCTCTGACCAGTGTACTTCCCTGACCTCACCTGTTCTCACTTTGATAGCAAAGAATCTAAGATATGTGGCAGTTATTTAAGAAGAGAGAAGGGTGAACTGGAGGCTAACTTTGAGCCTTGAGAATTACTGTAGTCTCAGAAAAGGAGAAGTGGGGTAGAGACCAACCATGGAAGAAAGACTACTCGAGATGTTTCAGACAAGGAACATGATGGAGTAGATGGACTAGGCATAAGAGTTCCTAGATCATGGATGTAATGAAAGAGAGTTACGGAGTCTGGCAAGAGCGGGACACCATCCTATAGCGATAAGCACTCTGTGGGTTATGAAGGAGAAACTGGCTGAAACCATCAACTAGTTCAATAAATGTTATGAGAAATTCATGAAGATGATCCCAAGAGTAGAGAATGGCTGATTGGGAGAAATAAGAGTGATTAAATATTCCCGGCATTAAGGAAAGACAAGCCATTGGACACAGCCAAGATGTGGACTCTGAGAACCCTTTTCTACACCCTAACTCACCAAGGATGGTGACCTGACCCTCAGTCGTGCTTGAAGAATGTGTGCATAGATGTTGATATGCTTCACGCCTTGTGCATGCACGTTTTACAAAATGAGGAGGGGAGGGGAAGAAGTGGAGGGGAGGGGAAGCAGGAAGGAGAGAAGGAGGGAGGGAAGGAAGAGAGTGGAGGGAAAGAAGTAGGGGAGGAGGGAAGGAGAGAAGGGGAAGGGAGGGAGGGGAGTGAAGGGAAAGGGAAGGGGTAGGGGTAAGTGAAAGGTCAGCAAGCATAAGGCTTTCTGGCTCCCAGGTGAATGGCTCGGGCTTAAGTGCTTTGAGCCCCGCTTGAATTGGTTCTTGATTGGATTGTCCTTGATTAGTTAATGGTCACCTTTGCGCCTTTACTGAGGTATAATTGACAGAGGGGCACTGAATACAACTTGATGTTTCGACAAATGTATACACCGTAAAAATCATTGTCCAAATCAGGGTAACCAACATATCCATCACTGCGTGTAAGTGTTGCGGGGAGTGTGTGGGTGCCCGTGAGCGTGTGTGCACATGTAAGTGCGAGATTCAGGTTCCTTGATTAACTCAGATTAGGCCACCTTGGAGGACTTGAGTTTAATACAAAGTGACTAGGCCGAATTCTTATTTTTATTTCCTTTTAATCCATCACCCTCAGAGTATCCCAGATAGGCAGGATTCTAAGTCAGGATAAAGAAAAGAAATGTCACAGAGTGACACTTAGCAGCGCTGGCTTGGTGACACCTAATCCTTAGTAAAGGAAATCAAACGTGAATGCGAAGGCTGCAGCTCACAGCCTCTCAGGGACAGATGGGAAGAAGTCAACTCAGAATTAGCAGGTACAAGTGACTTCCTAATGGCAAGCATTCTTTCCTGGAGTGAGGGCATGGGTGGGGACCCACCTTGCAGACACACAGGGGATGCAGAAAGCACAAGCCTGACTTTCTGTCATTGTAAGTTCACAGGGAGGGCAGAGGGATGCCTGGTCCTTTCTGCAGGTCTCTCAGAAATCCATCTCCTCCTAGTGAAGTAGATTGTAGGCAGCCCTTGCCAAACTTAAATTGCATCCATGTTACAGAGGAAAGAGGCTTTAGCACATTCCTTTGGGGAATGGGAGCAATTTATTTTGTTTGTTTCTAATGGAGAGGGTTAGTTCCAGAATCTCACTGTGAGGTCTGAGAGTAAGTTGAAGACCGCCAGGCAACAAGAGGGGGAGAGAGAAATAGAATGACGAGAGGCTCTTGGGCTTTATCAGGTGATGGAGACAGCAGGAGCACCCAGTTTTAAAGCCAAGGCATAAAGTACCATTCTTGACTTTACATCAGGAATACATTAAGCCCAATACCGTATGACTGGGCATGCTTTCCCAATTCTATGATTTAGAAAATAGGTGAGAGAGAGAGAGAGAGAGAGAGAGGGCGGGGGAGAGGGAGAGAATGAGTGTGTTTATGTGATTGTGAGCATGAGTGAGAACAGGTGTGTGTTTGTGTGTGCATGTGTATTTGTTTGCATGTAGAAGCCAGGCACAGACAGGGGTGTCTCCCTACATCACTCTCTGCTTTAGTTTTTGAGGCAGGGTCTCCCACTGAACTTGAAGCTTACCAGTTTCGATAGCTGACAGGCCATCTAGACTCCAGATCTGCCCACCTCTACCTGACTCTGAGTCCCTGTTGTACACAGGGACTGTGGTTCCAAACTCAGGTTCTTATTGCTGGAGCAGCACACAGTTCACCAGCAGCACCACCTGCCTTCCTAGCCCGGATGATTGCTTTTGGTTTTCAAATGAACCCATCTCCACAACTCAGCACAATTGACTGTAGCAACTTTGGGGTAGTGTGGGGCAGGTGCGTGCGTGTGCATGTGTGTGTGCGTGTGTGTGTTTGTGTGTGTGTGTTGCTTTGTTTTTCTCTCCTTGCCACTCAGATAGCTCTGGGCTTGTGGCTTGCCTGCCTTTTGAGGAAAGAGAAAGAACACAAACGAAAATGACCCGGGCGATAATGTGAATCTGAAAAGACTGCGACTTCCTAGCGTGTAACTGGGGATTAGGAAACATCAAGACAAAAGCTCTCATCTACTGGTCTCCCTGGAAAACTGATTTTACAATATAATTTACTTCTGAAGGGTGGGCTCTGTCTCCTCCTAGGAGAGGGGTCTTGTCACAGAAAGCAGAGAACATCAGCACATGGCCTCAAAGATTAACACGGGTGGCGTAAATAAGAAAAACATCTCCCTTTCAGCCTTCCCAAGCCTCTAATGAGACCCTGGCAGCTTCAGTGATATATGGCCTTTTTTTTTTTTTTTTTTTTTTTTTTTTTTTTTTTAGTTTCAGCAGAAAGCAGTATGCTTTGGGTCTTCAGAATACTGTTTGATAGCTTCACAGAAACCAATCAATAACATCCAGGTAACATTTTCTGCAAGGCACATAAATCCTGGCCTAGGGAGCCCAGCTGTTGTGAAATTCTGGATGGGTTCCAGTTTCCACCCAGGGAGTCTCAAGGCAACGATCCTGAATGTGGGGCTTTGTCTGGATTTCAAGGGAACATAATCGGGTGACATCTGGTCCCCCACCTTGTGCTGGCTCGGCCACACTTCATCCGCCATGGCTCTGGGCACCTCCTGCAGGGTTTCCTGTGAGTGCCAAGCACCAGAGCCCTGCCAGTCACCAGCTGCCAATCAGTTTTTCACAGTGGGGGACAAAAAGCAAACTTGGGGCCTTGACGATGCCTGCTGGGAACAACTCATAAAAATGATCTTCAAATGTAATTTGGATCCCTCTGCCCCACACGTTACCGGACATCGGACAAAAGAGAATTTACAAAAATAACTGACGGGAGGAAAAAGGATCTGTGGAGAGCAAGGAAAAGGACCAGAAAAGAGCAGTGTGGGGCACAAGCTGGTGGAGAGGTAAGGAATGAGTGGGAGTGAATGATAAACACACAGAAGGGCATGCTCCCATGCAACAGCTAGCAGTTTCACACGCAAATCCTCGGACTTTTCTTTTCAAATAAAAGCGCATGCTGATGCAAGGATGAGGTGAAAACCCTGTGGCTGTGGTCACTGGAGAAAGAATATAACACAGCCAGCAGCTTGACAGCACATTTCCCTATTACACATGATCTTAAACCCCATTCCAAGGACTGCCATTCAAGTTCTGGAAATCTAAGCTAAAGAAATAATCATTCGTCTACGAAAAACAAACAAACAAACAAACAAACAAACACAAGATAAAATACAGACTTCCTCAGCTACAGCAGCAAAGGTGTTTCCCCATGCTTTACACACTAGCAAAATTATTTTTAAAACATTATCTTAATTATCCCTAAGGAGTGAATCGTTCTTAAACTAAGATATGGCTAATTATGAACTAACAAGATATTTAAAAATGTTTAGACACTGAAAAATAGTTATCCAATTGAGTTTCCTCGAACTTCCTTGTAAAACACTCTACAATGAATGCACTTATAATAGCAGCAGCGAGGAGCGTCGAGCGCTCCTCTTTCTGTTCATATGTGTGCACACAGGTGTGTGTGTCATGGAGCAAGTGTGGAGGTCAGAGGGTGGCTTGTGGGACACAATTCTCACCTTCCACCACATGAGTCCAAGGGACTGAGCTCAGGTTTCGGGTGTGGCAGCAAAAATCTTTCCCTGCTGAGCCTTCTTGTTGGCCCTGTTACATATACATATTAGGTGTTTTTTACTTTGTGTGTATAACACCATTGGTAGTAGTATTATAGATAAACTAATAAAAGTCCATGAATACATTAGACCTTTATAGGAAAATGAGGAAGAGAGCATTTTTAAAGAGACAGAAACATGAAGAAACAGGACAAGGCTTAGACTATTCACTGAGAAAAGTCAGGAAGTGAGAGAGCAAATGGGAAAATTCTCAAAGCAAAAATAAACTAGGGTGAGAAGGAAAACCTAGTATCAGACACACAGAGAACAAACAGGAAACATTATCAGATTCAAGTGCAGCAATTTCACATAGGTCACCTTTTCCTCTCAAAGGGAACTGGTTAAAGGTTGTTCTTGTGATGCTAGCATAAGTCCATATTGACCTTTCAACACATAAGAGTCCAGGACAACCTGGCTCAGGGCACTTGCCCACAAGTAATTTTCCCTTACATGTACAAAATCATGACCCAAAGAGTCATTACAAGTTCCAGTGGGTCTCGTGGGACACCAGTGCCCTAATACACACTTGGGTGGCTGCCAGCCTGATGATTAGCCCCGCTTGTTGCTGATGTTTGTTTTGTAAGAATATACTTCAGGATAGCCATGCATATGTTTTGATGTGGAACAGCAAAAGGAGAACACTAGAAAGGATTACAATAACTATTTATATTAAAACATTCTGAAAGAGTGACCACAAAGCCAAGACAGAAAAGTGCAAATTGCCTGACTTTTGTCTGTGGTTCCACTGCAACCGTATTCTATCCCTAGACTAGTCCCCTGGGATACCCTAATGGAGTCATTCATTATTGTATGTTCGAAATATCTACTTGCTAGATTATAAACGTTTAAAAAAAAAAAAAAAAGGAAAGGCCAGAAGGAAGCTGGGGTGGTGCGTTTGGTAAAGTGCTTGCTATACAAGCATAATGGCCCTGCTTCAAATCCCCAGCACCTAGGGTCGGGTGGGGAAGAGGGAAAGCTACTTGTCAGAGTGTGTCTGAAATCCCAGTATGGGTGTGTGTGTGTTGGGGGGGGGGGCAAAAACTGGTGGTTCCCTAGGGCTCACAAGTAGCCAGTCCTGCTGAATCAGTGAGCTTCAGGTTCAGTGAAAGACTTCACCTTAAACTAAAAGAGTAATTGAGAAAGACTCTAAAGGCTGATCTCTGTGTGTACATGTAGTCACACCTACACAAACACATGCACCCACAGATGCACCCAAACACCCACAGATACACACATACACTCACACACATAGCCACACACCCTCACACATATATAGACACACACTGAGATACAGACAAACACACATACATATCCTCTCACACAGAGACACACAGAGACTCACTCACACACAGACATACACACCTACACAGACTCATACACATGTACACATACAGAGACAGACAGAGACATACACACATACACTCATACACATGCTCACACAGACATACACGTATAACATACAGAGACACATTCACACACGCACACTCATACTCAGACACACACACTCACACATACTTATACACACACAGTCACAGACACAGGTATACTCAGACACACACACACACACTCATACACAGACACACATACACTCATACATACTCATACACACAGAGAGACACAGCCATACACTCCTGCACACACAGAGATACACACACATAGATATACAGACACAGATTCTTCAGTTCCTGTTGTTGCAGTTGACTCCCTCTTCTTAACCCATGTAAAATCCCTTCTATCATTCCAGAAGCCTGGCAGCTACCCTACTTGAAACTTGCATGTTTCATGTAGTAAGTTAATATGCTACTTGGCAATGGTTTCCTCCATTTACAGGTAATGGCTTCTCAGAATTCCCTTGTTTTTGCTCTGTCCCCATTTTTCCTTGCAGCTTGAAAAATCTATGACAAGATAAATTAGGGACCTCTTGTCTTCCAGCTCTGCCACAGCTTAAGCAGGGGATTTGAGTAAGCCAGGGCCGCCCCTGCTGCTAGTGATCCCCCCTGCCTCTCACACACAGATGGAGTCTTCAACTTTTAAAGGGGTACCTTGGAAACAATGCCACTGTGCTTTGAAGGGATAAAATATTTGATATTTTCTATGATATACGGATTGGGCAAGCCATCTGCTTTCCCCGGGCACGGCTAAAATTCACAAGTAGATTTCATAAACGGATGCTTTTACTAAGTGATATTAGGAAAGAACACTTTGTATTGCAAATTCTTCTACTACTTATTTCACTCAACACCCAAGCTGCAGTGGTTGCTGACGGCCTTTTAGCAGCCATCCTAGGAACATATCACCCTGTTGGGTTTCTCAACAGCAGGGGATGTTAAAGGCTGTCCTTTGTAACTCACACTCGGTGAAAGATAGGCATTAGAAGAAATTGACCATAAGCTACCAACTGTTTGCTGACTTCAGAAGTCTAAGGGTCATTGAACAACTTCAATTTATTGCACCGGAACCAAGGGGGAGAAGACCTTCTACAAGACCCTTAGCTTACTACAAGGTTAGAGTTTTGGTTTAAGGTATCTTTGACTAGATTTCTTTTCTTTCCATGAATGAGGGGGTTGTTGTTGGAAAGTAATTCCCTTTCTTCACGTGTGGTCTTTATAGATTGATGACTCGTAGTTTGGATCTTGGATCCAGGTCCTTATTTCTCTAAGCAAGTGCTCTACCACTGAGCAACATCAACACTATAATGAAGAACTCTGAAAGTAGGACGGGGGATAGAAAAATGATGATTTACAACCTGTGTAGATCTTCCAAAAGCTAGGTTACTTTGCACCAAATTCTCACACTAAACCAAAGCTGCTTTTGCCCGTTTAGACCAAAGCTACCATTATTCACACACCTTGTACAAATCCCATCTCACAGGGGCTGGAAAGCGACAACACTCAAGAACTCCCCAGCTTCTTTCTTTCCAACTCTTCAGCATCATCAATCGGGTTCCAGTGAAGGCCTGAGATTTGTGTCCAGGCTGAGTCTGTGCATTTGAAACTCTGAATTATCTGAGAATTAAAATTCTCCTTTTCCCTTCTGCCACAGAAAAAGTTGAAATCAAGAAGAAAGATCCTTTGTTGTTGTTGCTAATGAGCAAAAGGAAGAAAGAGGGACTTGGGACTTATCTAGAAAGACAAATAAACTCTTCAATGACCTGAAACTTGCAGAAGGACTCTGAAGTAAGTTCAGTGTTGATATTTAACATCATATTTATTAGCTTTGTGACCTTAGCCCAGATAGCTAACTTCCATAAGCCTCAGTTCAGACATGTATAAAATGGGGTTCAAAGGAGTGTGCTGGCTTTCTTGTTTTTTTGTCATCTTGAAACAAGCTAGTCATTGGAGAGGAGGGAGCCTCAAATGAGGCAATGCCTCTCTAAGATCAGGCTGTAGACAAGGCTGGAGGACATTTTCTTAATTAGTGATTGATGAAAAGGGCCCACCCCATTGTGGGTGGGGCTGCCTCCAGCTAATTGTCCTGGGTTCTACAAGAAAGCAGGCTGTGTAAACCACAGGGAGCAAGCCAATAAGCAGCACTCCTTCGTAGATTTGCATCGGCTCCTGCCTCCAAGTTCCTGCCCTGTTTGAGCTCCTGCCCTGATAGCCTTTGATGAGGAGCAGTGATGTGGAAAAGCAAGGCAAATAAACACTTTCTTCCCCAAGATACTTTTGGTCACGGTGTTTCATCACGGCAACAGAAACCTTAAGGAAGACATGGAGTAACGATCTCTTAGTTCTGTGTGGCAGGACATTAGGTTGTACATACTAGACATTCCTGAGAGGGACTGGCAGGGAGTTAGCATAGAATACTTCCCTTACCATCATTTTATTGCTTCAGCTAGTGGTTGCTGGATTCTTTCTTGTGATCACAGCACTCCAAAGAATGATTTTCTAGTGCTCTTGATATAGACTAGATATAACTGGCTTACATGGTCCCATATAAGTAGAGATAAATAAATGAATGACTAGATTAAGCTTACTGCTTCCCAAAAGAAAATAGCAGAAGGAAATTTCAAGTATTAAAAAAATAATAATGTATTTGTGTATGTGATATATATGTGCATACATGTTCATGTGCGTGTACACACATGGGTGTCTTCATTAAAGGCTTGCTCTTTTATTTTTTTAAGACTGGATCTCTCACTGAACTTGGAGGTCACTGACTCCAAACTATAGGGGTAATAGGCATGCAGTGCCTTACCCACTTTTACCATCTGTGTTCAGGGTCTGAATTCAGGTCTTCATGTTTAACTGACAACCCCCATGTCTCCAATTATTCAATACCTACACATCATAACTATATACACTGAACCAATGTAGTGCGGTGGGATGGGGGATGGTGTCATAGGGATTAGAAGACCCTTACTGTATCTGCAGTACAACTTTAGCCTAAAGTTTATTGTAACTTCATTTGGCCTCCAAGTCACTGCTTTTAAATTCTACAGTTCTGAAGCTTTCTACTAGCTCACATAAAGTTAAGTCCAAACCTAAATTCACGACAGGCTCTTTTGTTCTCTACTTCACTATCTAAGCAATTGCTCAAGTGAAATCCAAGGAGTCATTCTTGATGTCCCTTTGGCTTGCTGGCTTGTAATCCTACACACACAGTTTGGGAGATATACTAATTTTGGTTATGAGCATGTTAGAGTGATGGACATTTGTGATCTGATTCATGAGGGGTCTAGAGCATGGTAAAGACTTCTCATGAAAGAAAAAAATGAAGCTGTTGGTAGGGATATGATTTTCAGAAAGATTTTCATTAAGACTCAAGCAGTTAGGGACCGAAGAGGTGGCTCAGAGGCTAAGAGTGCTTGCTGCCCTTCCAGAGGACTGAGTGTTAGTTCTCAGCTCCTATGCCAGGCAGCTCAGAACCACCTCTAACTCTAGTTTCAGGAATCCAATGAGCTGTCCAAGGGTCCGTATGATGGGGAAAACCACATCTGGGAGACCATAAAACAAAAACAAAAACAAACAAACAAACCAGAAAAAGTAAAGGTAGATTTGTAGTGTAGCTTAGCTATGGGTTGCCTAATTAGCATGTAAGAGAATCTGGGGCAATTCCAAACACTGCAAATAAGACAATGAACAGAAGTGAACATCTAACCTTGAACCTTAACAAACTGCATACTAATGACTGGGTGGCCAAAGGCCAGTTTGCAATCGGGATTCAGTAAAGAAAGGGGCCAGGGAGATGAGAAGAGAGAGTATAGTACCAAGGGCACCCACAATGGGAATAAAGAGAAAGAACGGTCCGTGGTACTCACTCAACACTGCTAAAAAGGCAAATGGGGATGGAAGCATCTCTTGAAGTCTTGTTCAAATGGAGGGCAGGGACCTTGTCCAAGTTGATTACAGCTGATGCTGGGGACGGAAGACACAAGCGCAATGGCTCTTGTTAGCCTATACCATCCCTAACTCTTAGGATTAGACCTTGAGACCATTCAGCCATCTCAGCCATACACCTTGTTCTTGTCAACTCGAGGTCTCTCTTAGACCATGAGTCTCTCTGCCTCGGCTTTATCCTAGGTTCTCTCTCCATGCTTTAAGCATGGCACCTTTTGATTTTCTCTGCCATCTAAGACCATAAAAGACGCATGCTAATGACCAGGAGAGGCTGGAAAAGAAGCACTGAGGAGAAGATTAATCTTTAAAAAAATGTTTTAGTGATTTTTTCCCCAAAGAGTATGGATGAAAATATAAGGTACTGAGTTCTTCCCATAGGAGTATGGTGCCTCTTGAATTCTGCCTGAGAAAGCACAGTTCTATTGATGTGTCTCAACATGCTGGTAGAGTTGCTTTCAAGGGATGAAAGCCTGACTGGACTCAAGCTTTTATGAACCCCTCTAGCTACACTCACTAGAGACCTGCCTCCCCCTTCCCTTCTTCATTTACTTACAAAATCCCAATTATAAAAAGCAGAACCACCACACAGCACTTAATGTTGCAGTGATGAATATTTACGTATGAAGTGATGAATATTTAGGACCTCAGTTGCTCATTAAAGCGCACACTTTAAAAATCATCTCCATCTGTAGACACTCCTAGGTGCAGGTGAGAATGAGAACACACAGAGGGGTTATCAAGGTTTATTCCAGTTGACAGGGCTTAAAAGCACGTGTGTGTGTGTGTGTGTGTGTGTGTGTGTGTGTGTGTGTGTGTGTGTGTATCTAAAGAGGAATGAAATAGTTCCGTGTCCTCATGACACTATTGTACCCAGAACCTTAACAATGACTCCAGATACAAAGGTCCGTGTGTTTTAAGTTACAGCAGCATATTAAAAACTCAGTTTACAAGGTCTTCAGGAATAAGAGCAGATAATTGAAGCCCGGCACCTTTGTTTCCTTGCCGGGCCTTCGGAGCCAGAAATCTTTCGAGAAACAAAACAGTAATGCAGACTTCATACAAAAGGGGAAGTTCAAAAGTAGGTATAGGGCTGGATGAGAGGCTCGGTGGTTAAGAGCACTGGCTGCTTTTGCAGAGGACCTAGGCTTGGTTCCCAGCACCCACATGGTAGCTCACAACCATCCTGAACTCCAGTTCCAGGGGCTCTGAATATCTCTGCCATCTGTGAAAACATCAGATACACATGTGGCACACACACACATGCACGTAGGCAATCATAAAAAAATATGAATACATCTTTTAAAATAATCAAACAAAAAGCCTTTGAAAAACACCCTATCCTGAAGTATGAGAGTTCAAGAATGTCGACTTCTGCAGAAAGCATGCCTGGTGGTGCCTTCCTATCACCCCAGAACTGCAGACACGGCAGGATCAGGAATTCGAGGTCTTCCTTGGCTACTTTCGAATTTGGGGTCAGCCTGAGTTACACGGGATCTTGTTGTGAGAACAAACCAAACAAAAAATAACAAAGACCTTTGACACAATTCTTTCAAAAAATAGCCAGTTATGGGCAAGTCGTACATTTTAAAGGTGTGAGTTTTTGTGCCCTCTACTTATATACTTATTTGGTGAAAATAAGAGCAAAGGTTAAAGTGTCATCAAAGCCAATCATAAGATCTTAGGATTTACAGCCCCACCCCCAGCTGTCCTAAAGAGAGAAAGTGAAGAGTTATCTCAATGTTTCTATCTATTGTTGACACTTTTATAAGAGTTTGTGGTGAAACAAAGCAGATAGGTTCCAGACTTTGTTTTTTAAGAGAACATAATTTTTCCCTTCTGATATTTTAGCATATGCAAAATGGTAAGCACACAGGGCAAGAATCTGCTACAAACTGCAGATGAAATGGGGAATTTTATGTTGGTCGTTCATCTTAGAGGACCCCCCTTCCTCCTCTCGTTCAGCTGTAACTGTTCCATTTTTATTTGCTTGGCATCTGCAGAAGATTTTGTTTGGATTGAGAGCTCAATAACTCAGGCAGAAATTGAAAAATCACCGTGCAAGAAAAATGGCTAAATCTATCAAGATTGAATTTATTGATGGCAAATAAAGATCCATTGTTTGGGTTTGAGATGTCAGTCAGCAGTCCCAGTGTACAATAAAACAGTGGCTTTAGAGATAAGCATACAAACGGACCCAACTAAAATGCAGCCTTGAAAAGACAGAAGACAGCGGTGCAAGTAACTTTAGTCAAGCCAGAGCCTGCTTAGCTTCTGAGATCAAACGTGATAGGGTGCATTCAGGGTGGTGTGGTTGATAAAGAGATGGGAATAATGTTTAAAGTAGCATTCATATTGAATTTCTTCGTTAAAATGCCCTAGCTTTTAATGCCATCCATTTCCCAGCAACTTTTCTTCATCCATACATTAGATGGAAATAGCATGTCTTATGGTACAGGAAGAGCCTCCTTTCCAGTGCTTCGATAGTGCAGTACAACTCTATTAATGGCTTTCCTAGAAGGCAAACCAAGACATTCTGTACTATAGCTACATCATCCATCCATGCATCCATCCATCCATGCATCCACCCATGCAACTCAAATTGAAAAAACAAAACAAAATAACAGAATCAATTGGACAGCCTAGAATCAACACTTAAGAACAGGAAGAAACAACAACAACAACAACAACAACAACAACACAGAGAATAAAAGGAGGAGGAGAAGGAGGAAAAAAAAGCACTCCAGAGTTTGCTCCTCAGGTTGTGTTTAGAGACATCTGCCCAGACCCACCAGCAGGAAGCCCAGGGTTTGATTTCATCACATGCCAGAGGAAGGATCCAATTTAAATGGCTGTCTTACATTTCCCATGATCCCCCTGGGAAGCCAACTTACTCCAAAAGTTCCATTTATGCATAGACAATTCTAGGTGCTACTTTCAGTGGGACCAGGCATGTTAAAGACCTTTGATATAAGTCACATCCTTGAAACGGCTTCGGTTTTCTCCATTTTCCCCAGCTCTCTCCATAATGAGCAAGAACCCCTATTCGTCTTTTGTTTACTGCATCCTAAGCTAGCAGACCCAGGTGATGTAGGAACCTTTTGGTTTCAAGATGCACTTTCTTCTTGAGCAGAAGGGGACCAGCCTTTGAAGAGCTGCAGGTCATTGGGAACTGAGCTCAAGGCACTCCCCATCAGTGACAGGGCAAAAAGAGACTTCAAAACTGGAAAGGGTGTGACTTTGATGAGTATGAAAATTTAAAAGAGTTTTTGCTGCAGGCCTAACACAGAAAGTTTTCTACCCTGAGCAGCAGGGAGAACTGTTATTAGAACTCATGGGATTGAATAAAAACAGAAGAGCAAGCGGGAGCTTCCGGAGATGGGAAACTGTGCTGTTGGGGGTAGAAGTCTTATTTAGTTTTAAGAATTTAAGGATAGTTAGAAATGATTCCTTGAATTATATAGTCTAACTACTTTGATAATGAGTTTGTCTGTTGAAATATTTAGATTATTTTTAACTCCAAATACTGAAGACTCCATAGGATAGTTATACATTGTTGGTCAGCATGAGCCCATGCCTATATATTTCATCTGAGAACAGCCTGCACATTTGCATCATATGAAGTGACTGTGAGTTACTGACAGCAGTGACCATATCATCACTATGTGACAATACTGAAGATCCCACTTATCAGAGAACATGGCCCAAGGTCACACCTTGCAGTTTGGAAAACATAGTCTCACAGGACAATGCTAGCATAAGTAAAAATTGGGTAAAGTAGTTGGGGTAGCATCATATTTAGTATATCTGTGCCAAAATTTGTCTTACAGATGGGCGGTAAGACCTCAAATCCAATTCTACCATTCCTATAAGAAAGTAAGAACACCCCCCCACTTTTTTTTCACAGAACAAAAGGGAACATGGCTATATCTATATTTAGAGAATGGCTATGTGTGGCATTATTTTATGTTCAGACTGGTTCTCACTAATACTAGGAAAAAGGAAGAGAATATTAGTAGAGGGTAGACAGGAGAAGGTAATGAAGGATGAATATGGCAAAAATATGGTGTCCATGAATAAAAACGCCATTATGACACCCGTTGCTTGATAAAACAAATACAGATCAATGCCTGTGTTAATTTCCTATGGCTGAGGGTGGCCCTAATGCAGAAACATGCTTGCCATTGTAACAATGTGAAGAGCTGGGGCTTTTAAGGAGTGATTAGGTTGTACACTCTGCCTGCCATCCAAAATGGATTTACACTGTTATCTCTGAGGTGAGTGCGTTATTTCTGGAGTGTCTGATAAGAAATTAGTTTGGGCACTGTCTTCTACAGCTGGCAAATGCTCTCTTGGTTTCCTCCATGCCAAGATGCAGCAACTAGACCTAGTTGAGTAGTGGCACTATGCTCTTGGATGTCCCAGACCTCATAATTGTGAGCCTTATAAACTTTGTGTGTGTATGTGTGTGTGTGTGTGTGTGTGTGTGTGTGTGTGTGTGTGTAAAGCACTCAGTAGATGCTGGAAGATGAGCTGAGACAGGCTGCTAAAGAAATGATCACAGTAGAGGTTAAAACAAAGAAAATGTATTCTATTGTATTTCTAGAAAGCTTAAATCAGGCATCACAGTTCTGCAGGGCTTCGACCACCACAGGCCTTGATGGGGAGAATCTAAGCTTGTTTACTCTGGACTCTGGACGATGCTAGCAACCTTGTCGTGTAGTGGCAATTCTATCTCTGCCACTGCGGTGCATGGACTCCAACTCTTTTGGATCTCTCTACTTTCCCTCTGGCTTTCCCATGAACAGATACTGTGATGGCTCCCTTTCTTCGAGTTATCTAGGATAAACTCCATGAAAAATCTTCAACTTAATTCTATTTTTTGCCACATACAGATCACATTCTAGATTCTGCAAATTATTATGTATGGATGCTTTTTTTTTTTTTTAAGTTTGTTTCAACATAAGCCACAAATAAGATGTCTTGAGATTACAATGTCCTGACTGGACATTTTACTTATCTTGTGTCCAAACCAGAGTACTTGGAATGAAAACATTTAAACAAGGAAAGACCATGTGATTCTTTCCAGGACTGGAGAAAGGAATGGACAGATATGAAGATACCAGTGACAAGGATTGTGGAGAAAGACAATGGAGAAACTGGGCTGTGTGCACAGGGTTCACACATACTGAGCTAGGACAGATGATTTCGCTGGGGCTCAGAGAGCACTGCCACTGGCCGAATGCCCCTCCCTCTGCACAGTCACAGTGGTGCCCACCATTCTCTGTTCTCTCCTCCTTGTTTCTTCCCACTCCCTAATCTCTCTCTCTCTCCCTTCTGCTCTCTGTCTCCCCCTCCTCCTCCCCTTCTCCATCTCTGTCCTTTTCCCTCCCTCCCTCTCTCCCTCCCTCCCTCTACCTCTCTTTCTCTCACCTATGTATTCCCATACCTGCTGTTTGAGATCACTCACTCATTTGTTTCTGATCATTGGACCTAGGGCTGTACATGCTCCGCTGTACATTACATCCTTGCTTGCAGAGACTTTAAATACGTGGCATACAAAGAGCATTAACAAATTTGTGGAGCTGCAGCAGGAGACAGAAGAGGGCAGCAATCAGCCCTCGGGTTGAGACAGGTGTAGCTCTGGAAGCTACACTATGGAGAAGTGCTTAGCAGCAGCCCTGACACCAGCAGTGCACACAAGGAGGTCAGGGACAGAAGACCTGAGAAGTATGAGCAGCTCGAGCAGCTCGGGCTCAGTGTTGGCCTTAACCGTTACCAACTTCGCTTGTGTGTAAGCCTGGCTGTGATGCTACCTAGCAGGTCATACATATGATGTCTCGTGCTCTCCCACTTACTGTGGCTACATTAGCAACCTACACTCATTTCTCTCTCACGACCTATGAGAAGTGTATACTTTTCATTGGTGTCCACAAACATGGACTGATTATTGCCACTGTGACAATATATTGAGGGAACATCTTCCAGCCATCTTTTCATCTTCACAGAAACGAAGATACGGTGAGAGATCCAAGTACGAGAACACTTGGAAGAAACTTTGGGGGCCTTTGCAGCCATGGCCATTAACACGAAGTGTGAAAACACCATAAAAACTGTAATAGGGTCGATAAAAACTCAAATTACTTTGTGGTGCACTTTCTGTAATTTTTAACATGTTCACATGATTTCATTGCGTGTTCTTTCCTTTTTAAGTAACAGAAGAGCCCCTCTTACAAACCCAAATTAAACATAAGTGGTAGTTGGCTGCTCCATTTCCCCTTAAAGAAGGGAACTGCCTTAGGAGTTGGAACTGGTAATAAAGAATAGTTTGGCCTCCCATCTTCTGACAAGTTTAGGTTATTAGATGGCAACGACATTGTCTCAGACCCACTCTCCTTGAGATGGTCTCCATGCTCCTGAATACCCTATAACAGTTTAAAAAAAATCTAGTTGCTTCTGACTTCCTTTGGGAAACTCTGATTAAAGGCTCCGATTCACTGATGCATCGAGGAGGGAGAGGAGGGGGAAGTGCACTGAGTTTTTGCTTTATTTAACTCACAGAGCTTCACTCCAGCTGAAGGGATGAGCTGGCCTTGCACACGGCACATCAGCTGTGCGGGTGGGAGGCGCCCGCCCCTTTGATTTTCATCAATGATCTCTTCTGTGTTTGCAGTGGCCACCTAGAAAAGCTGCTCTCTGAGGGTGGTGGGGAGGATGGCTGTCCTCCTACCACACTACAAAACACTACCAGGGCCTGACAAGGAGCTGAGAGACTGTCTTTAAAGAAACAAGCTGTAGCTTGGTTTCTATAATTACACCCTAAATCTCAGGGTATTGGAGACAGCCTCCAAGTTATAACTGTGCATTCAAAACCATGTGAGGGAGTACATCTCTGATACACATAGCTAAGATGGAATCTATGGAATGGATGCCAGTCCTAACTCTGATTCCTTAATCCTTAAATGGGCTGAGCACAAGACAATCAATATCTTCTGGCTTCAAACTTGCACAACTGTGTTGATAAGTTCTGCTACTTAACCCCCCACACACTCCCCCATCCCCTCTTCCCCCCGTACCGACTCCACAGAAATGTTGGTATTACGGATAACATTATTATCAAGGCTAGTACAAACCTGTTCACTCCTACTGGTTTAAGAACTCCCAGGAAATCTCGCAGGTTCACTTTCAAGATTGATGCTAGTACGCAAGGCTTAGTTTACCAATGGGGGCTTCTAGCAACCTCATCAAGGAAGTACCGAGTCTATGAACAATGTTCAGAGATGCCCTCATACTTTTGCAAAAATAAGGGGCAGAGAGATACAAAAAGATCAAGAAACCCTAAATTAGATCCACTGGGGCTCCAATCCAGGACCTACCATTTACCAGGATTCTGCTTTCACATGAATCAATGGACTTCTGTAGGCAGCAGAAAGTAATGTTTTCTTGTCTCTGAGAAGGACTGCCTGGGTTTAGATCTTAGCTCTAAATGACTAGCTCAGGACTTCGTGCCTGTTCCTGCTTCCATTTCTTCCCCTATCACATGCAAATAACATTAGCAGTGAAAACTCAGCTTTACTAGAGGTAGGCCATTGCCCTTGGATATTGTTCTCCAGGACCTTGAGATGTCCTGCTAATAGAACTGATTTCCTTCGGTACAAAGGTTTTCAGACATCTTCACAATGTGACTTACAGTGAGGACTTTGGGCCACTGCCGTTGTTTGTGTGTTAAATGGTCCCCAAAGGTGAGTTTGCTGAAGGCTTGCCACTACTGGAAGGGATGTGATGGAATTCCCTAGGAAGCAGGGCTTTCACTGAGGAAGTTAGGGCCTTGGTGGCATATGTCTGAGGTAGATCTTAGGACTCTGGTCTGCCCTTTCTTTTTTGCTTCCCAGCCTCCTCCATGAGGTGAGCATTTTGCCTTACCAGATGATCCTTGCTACTATATTCAGCAGCCTTCCTGTTGGCTCAAAAGCAACAGAACAAGCTATACCTGTGATGAAATCTCTGAAACCTTGGATCAAGATGAAATTTCCCTTCAAAATTTCTCAGTATTTGGACATTGTGCTTAGAAGGATAACACGGCTACTATCAGTTCTACCTCCAGAAAGAACTAGAAACTAAAGATCACCTACACTGTAGTCCATGATTGGGTTACACTAGAACCCTGACCCCCCAAAGCTCACATGAGTTTCCTAGTTGGCAAAACTAGAGAGCAAGGACAATACAAGCCCCACCCCTGGAATTTGCTAGCCCCACCCCTGGAATTTGCTAGCCACACTCCTGGAATTTGCTAGAAGGCTCTGCTCCACACACCTCATCCACTGGCTGACTTTAGCAGTGCCTTTCTTCTTAATAAATCATAATGATGGATATAACAGCTTTCTTGAGTATGAGACCTTCTAGCAAGTCTGTAAATTTGGAGTAATTCACAATTCTGCTCTAAGGACTGGTACTGAAAACGAGGATGATCCTTTGAGAACACTCTCTCCTCTAATTTCAGTTGGCTAATTGTTTTTAAAAATGGGGTTCTTTCATACGGTTATTGAGGCTACATGAGTTTGAACATGTAAGACACATTTAAGTTCCTTGGCAGAGATTAACTATTGGTATACTTCACATAGTAACATTCAGAACTAAATTTTTGTATCCCAGTTTCTGTGTGGAATGAATCATCGAGTTTAATTCCTAGCTAACTCTGAGGAGAAGCCTGAAGGAAACTCAGAGGTCTTCAGTAATTTCCTTACACAGAGGTGATTGTTAAGTAGAAGCCAGGACTCGAACCTTGATCTTTGTGACATGAACACAAACCCTACGTCTCGAAGGTCTATGCTTCTCGTTGCTAAACTTTCAATAAACCTGCAGAAGGTCTGCATTTTACCACAGGTAAAGCATACATAGGATGCTTACAAGCTCACAAACCACTGATAGAGAGATGGAACACTTCGCTTTCCCTTGTAGGCTTTAAACTGAATGCACTGCAGAAAAATAATGATAAAGGGTTGCACATTGGGACTGCATCACTGGCTGCATCACTGATGGGGAAGGAGACCACCCTCCTCCCAAACTTGTTTATTTCCTTGCGAAGCAATTATCATTCTGTACAAATGGAGCTTCCAGAGGGGCAGTAATTTTTCCTGATTGGATTTTGTACTGACATATGAAATGAATAAACATTTTAGTTTCTGAATTAGAGTGTATCAAATTCCATTATATTATCAATAAAATGAAAGAAGCTGTAAATTTAGTGTAAAGCCTCAGGGGGAAAAATTCAAATCACCATGAAAAGCTGCATACTGACAATCTCTCTGAGCTAAAAGCTTCCCCCACTAAACACACACACACACACACACACACACACACACACACACACCCTAGATATCTAGCTCTATCTGTTATACAATCTGTACCTGCACATCCATTTTAGAACATTTTGCTGCTCCTTGTATTAAAGTGTCATGACAATCAGTCCCTGGATTCTTCTCTTTTTGTCTGGCCACACTAACTACACTCATCCCCACTTCCCACCGAAGTACCACCTCACCTCTCCTTCCTCCTCTTCACCCCAGTAATTCCAACACCCTTCAACTTGATCCTGCTTCTTATACATTAGTTTTTCCCCCATTCTTTCACCAATAAATTTTTTCCTTATGGAAGTATACTATGTTTACCACAACATTTCAAACTAGGATAGTCTCTCAAACTTAATGTTACCTGGGCATGATGGGGCACTAGTCTCTACTTGGTTCATTTTGGAGGTTCTTACTCATCTTGAAGAGACCAGAGATGACTCTCACTAACCCCATATGACCCGTCTTTGTGATTTATGTGGTACGAGATGAGCAAAGGTGATATCCTTCATTTTCATTGTTTTCTGAATAACCACTGGAGACAATCAGTCAGTCTTTCCTTTCTTGCTGTTTTATAGATTTTATTTTTCATTTTGAATCTTGACTGTGGATAATGACAATACCTGCCACACCATAAAGTTGACAAAACCTTTCCACTGACCCTGGGTAGTCATGAGCATCAAATGACACACGAGAGAAAGAATTCTGCTAACAGTTCCATAAACATGCCAGGGATTTTTCTAATCTTAACTTGAGTCATGTTCAATGTTTTCATGACCAGCTCTCAGATTTAAGTTGCCTTAGGAGATATGATTGACAGGTCACACAAATGAGATGTGAAAAAGCTGGTGTCCTGGAGCAGGCTAAGTTAGCTGATAGCAAAAGTTACAGACCCATTTTTCCATAGTATATTCATTTAACTGTAATGATTTTGCTTAGGGGAGTGAATACTAACTTCAGGTGCCCTAGGCCATAAAAAGGCTCCAGCAATCAACAACTTATGAATTTATGAATCTCAAGCTGAATTTCTGTAATTTGTCAAAAATCTCCTTGCCTATTGACCATACTGTAAAGCATGCACATAAATGTCAAGATTATAAAGCTGTTCTGAAGTCCCCACTGTCCCCAGGCTGTTCTGAAGTCCCCACTGTCCCCAGGCTGTTGTTCTGAAGTCCCCACTGTCTCCCCGCCCACATACAAACCTTGGAGTTGAATAAGCTCTCTCCACTCTGCCCCTTGGTGACCACAGAATTTTGTTTATGGTTTGTTAAATCAGAAGCCTTCTCTCCTGAGTATCTTCTACTGCTATTAGTACAAGCTGTGTATGTTTGCAGAGGTGACAACACTGAATTATACAGCCATCTAATGCACTTCCTCCAGTATCAAAGACCACTCGTCAATATGCTGTGAATGAAGACTCCTTGGGAATATCACTTGGCCACCAAGGGAGTCACATACTTCTGACTTAATTTTTCTACAAGAAAAGCCCTTAACATCTTACTTGGCAATCAAACATGTAGTACTCTTGACCTGAAACCTGTTTCCCAGCTTCAGTCAGTGTCCTGCTTAAATCCAGGCCAAGAAAGGCCTTCCCAGGCCATGGAACTTAGATGCCCTACACCCCAGCCAACCTTGACTAAAAAGGGAAGAAAGTTCCTTGTTCTTTCAATCTCATCCATTCTCATTTCTGCTCAGAAACACTCTTCCTGTCCTTCAGGAATAATGTGTTATTTCTTTGTCTGCATATCAATGTCATTCAACATAGAAATTTCATTATTTTCCCTCCTACTAGTGTAGTAACTGTTGCCAGGTCTGTTTCAGGAACAGATTTTTATTCATTTTTTTTGCATTACCAATGCTAAACAGAAAAAGTAAACTTACTTCAACTTATGGGCCACCTGTCATGGTTGGAGAGGACCTTCCTGGAGCACCGAGGTGGAAGGATCTTTCTTTTTTTTAAAACCTAAATCCAAGCTTGGCAGAGAAGAGTGCTGTGATTGATTAGTTATGTCTGTGTTGGGAGCAGGAGGGACGACTTGAGATGTGAGTGCCATATGTGCATCCTTCTTAGAGTGGTGTGCAATGAGTAATGCCTGTTGCATGAAATGGGTTTGCTTTCTGCTTTAAAGTAAATAAGCATCTAGAATTAACAGACGAGACTGGGACAGATCATAAATATTTATGCTGGTTCTTCTCTTTCAATTCTTTCCTGAAAAGAAATCTTCAGTCATTAAACCTTCTTCCACAATATTTATTATACCAAAGCGGATCTCTTTTCCTCCTCTACCTTCAGTGATCATGAAACAATTCTTAAGAACTATACATTCAAGTAGCAAGTAAGAATTCTTTCTCTTCTTAAAAAGATCACTAAAGCCTTTTTTCCTTCAGTGTATTTTATCAATCAATACATTGACAATATTCACAGTACCACTATCTGTCACCAAATTAAATATACAAGCTAATGTAGGTCAATTAAGATCAGGCATCTTGCAATAAGAGAGATCACCTGGCATTTTATAAGTCTCAGAGATACTTTACTTGGTTGCTTTTAATTGGCAGGTCACTA
The DNA here is from genome assembly GCF_000001635.26 of Mus musculus. Classification (NCBI taxonomy): domain Eukaryota; kingdom Metazoa; phylum Chordata; class Mammalia; order Rodentia; family Muridae; genus Mus; species Mus musculus. The sequence goes on from NC_000076.6 coordinate 13,733,123, forward strand.
TGCAGCTGTGTGATTCTGGAGGCCCACCTAGTCAATTTCAAGAATGCAAGGGCTTTCTTTTCGGGGAATGCCTCAGTGTTATGTTTGTAACTTATTGGGCTTTGTTACAATATCACTCCAGATGACCCATTCTGAAATCACTTGGACATTATTAACTTCTCATTGAATTGCTTCAGATAAACTGTGACCATCTTAGACACAATATCAACCCTCTTTTCCATGAGGTTAGCATTTGCAAATGTTCCCACCTAATCAATTTCTTTTTTAAAATGGACTGAAAAGGAGCTGGAACGAGGATGATTCTGAGAGAGAGGGGACGAAAACATACAAACTCTGTGGAGCAATGAAAACACTCCCTAGCCTGGCTTCATGTGCTAGCTCCTGTTTTCACTAACTTCATGTGGGTCTAGGATGGAAATGATGCTGCAGCACCCAATAACTCTAGTGGGTCATCCATCCAGGGCATCAGATAGGCATGAGGCTCAGTAACAGCCTACTGCTTTCCATAAACCATGTTGTGACTAGATGCAAAAAAGACAAGGTAGTAAGATACAGACAGGATAAGTAAGAGTCTTAACAGGGACACATGCCCAATACACCTTTTCCAAAGGTGCACAGACATTACCACTTGTATGAAACGAAGTGTCCTGCAGCTAGTTAGTAAGTACTAGGCTCTTATATTCTTGCTATCGAAATAAAAATCTAGTTTAATTTTGTTATTGGGTGGCCCATAATATGTCTTAGAGTCCTAAGCCACCCCTGCTTCAGCACCTGGGCCTCAAGTCTCAAAGTGTAGATTGGTAAAAAAAATGATCCATGATTTGGAGGTATCCAGAGCTGGATGTAAATCCTGGCTCTGTTCACCACTGGCTATGAGAATATGAAGAAATTCTTTTACTTCATTTAAAGTCTACTAACTTTCTCATTATGAAAAAAGAATAAGGATAAGACAGAGTTATGGGGAATAGACACTATCTAAATAAATGGCAATTCTAATCCAAATTCAAGCATAGCTACTTTATTACTGTGCTTACCACTACAGATGTATTTTTCATCTCCTGGAACATGAGTGGGATACACTATATAATTTTGGTTCCATCTGTTTCTGTTTTCTCTTTGCTTGTTTGTTTTGTATTATGTCCCACTAATTGCTCTTTGTTTTTTTGTTTTTTGTTTTTTGTTTTTCTTGCCAGAGACTGAGACTTCTTGTGCTTCTTTCTCATCCCAACACTCTTGTTTCTCTTGAATTGTTAGGGTTTGGATAGAAAGTTCTCCCTGCAGCGGATGCACTGAAGGCTTGGTACCCAGCTGCTGGTACTGTTCTGGTAGATGATTCAGACTTTAGGGAGTGGATCATGTATGAAAGATGTAGGTGCCTGGAGACTTACAGGGATGCAACTGGTCTCTGTCCACCCTCGCCATGCCTGACCAACCTGAGGTGGGCAGCTACACTCCAATATGCCATGAGGTTTGGTCTCATCTCAGGCTCGATGTAATGTAACCAGGTGTCGAAGAATGCAAATCTCTGAAATGATAAGCCAAATGGAATCTTTCACCCCTAAACCTGTTTTACGAGCATATATTGGCAAGGCAGGGAGAGAGACTAGCACAGGAACTGAAGCTAAGTGCTCCTCACTCTGCTAGCACTAGTGCTCACTCTTCTAAGTTCTACTTCTGAGTTTCCTCTTTATGTCGAATGGATAAAACCTACCCATGGAGATGTATGGTTATATAAATATATGAATAGATAGATAAGCAGATATCCAAGCATGGATATATTAATTTCCCGGAGCTTTTGTCTATCTTTTTGTCTATCCCTTTGTAGGAGTATACTAGGAATTTCCTAGGGCCATACTGGGGATTAAGTAAATTGGTATTTGCAGATTCCCTAGCCCAGTGGCTGACACACAACTACTCAATAAACAGAATGAAACAAAAGAGTAAAGTCATAACCAGGATATGCACTAGCAGGAATAGATGGAGATGTGCTCTCCCGATCCCATCTCCCTATTGCAGGGATAGATGGAGACGAGCTCTCCTGATCCCATCTTCCTGTTTGCTTTACGATGCTGAAGTCAAGACACGGTCAAGTGAAAACGGCCAGATTCGGGCATGTATGTGGAGCAAAAGCTTCTAACCAACAGGTCTGGCTTCACTAGGAGACACAGGCTGAAGCATGAAGGGGCTGAACGGGATTCTGAGGTGTTTCAGTCTTGTAACGACACTAGATTCCATACAGAGACCTAGGAAAGTTCTGTGTTGAAATGGAGTTTCTAAAATATGCTCAGAGCCTGTCTCCTTCAAGTAATTTTTTGAGCCTTTCAAGTTGATATTTATCTTGTGCCTAGCATAAGATCCGGTGCTGTGTTTTTTTGTTGTTGAGTGCTGTCAGGTTCTGTTTTAACTGTTCTCTGATGACAGAGCATCTTGAAACATCAGGACAACGTTCATAAAGGAAAATCTAAAGAAATCTGAGTAATTTTTCCATAATCTGAGAGCCAGTATGAATGTGTGCTGTATCCATCTGAGCAGTTAACTCTCTGTGGGAGTCCTGAAATTAGATACGGAGACGATGGTCTATAGACAGGGCACCAGACATAGTTACAGAGCCTCAGAAGGAAGTGTAGGAATGAAAACTAGCATTTATACATTTCTTTAGCAGTTTGCTCAAAGAATTTAATTATATTAAACTGTGGGGCTTGAATGTAATTTGGCTGGTTTTCATTTTTAAAATTCTTTTAAATATATTTTTTAAACGTTTGTTAGATTTTAGATTTTCTTTTGTTTTTGAAACAGGATCTTAATGTGTAGCTCGGGCTGACTTGAAACTTGCTATATATATCAGGTGGCCCTCAATATTAACCTTCTGCCTTGACCTCCTGAGAACGAGTGCTGCGATTACCTGCAGGATATGCTAGGGCAATGAAGACACCAAGTTTGTGAGAGTAACCAACTATCTGATTTTGCTGAAGGCCCATTCCACAAGATGGAACCCATACCCAATGCTACTAGGGTGACCAAGAATGTGAGACTGGATAGCCCAGGGTCCTATGGTAAAATCAAATACTACTGGTCTAAAAACAAAAACGAAACATAGCAAGCAAATGACTCATAAGGGCATTCTTCTATACTCATAGATCAGTGCCTTGCTCAGCCATCATCAGAGAAGCTCCCTCCTGCAGCAGATGGGAACAAATGTAGAGAGACTCAAAGTCAGATAGTATGCACAGCGTGTGAGACTTTGGAGCACTCAGCCCTAAACAGGATGTCTCCATCAAATCCCTCCCCTCGGTGCTCAGGGAACCCTGCTGAAGAGGAGTGTCCTCTGTATGTATATTACAACTAACAATTTAGTTTGTTTTTGTTTTTGTTTTTTTTTATTTTATGGGATTCCAGAGAGTGTGAACAAGTGGGTCTCTGTCTCTTGTGCCTTTTCTTGGGCACTTTTCTTTTGTCTCCAATTGTGATGTGTAAGTTTTAAAAATCTTATTATATTATATTATTATCCCTTAAAAGCCTATTTATTTTATAATGAAATACAGAAAGGGGGTGGATCTGGGTAGAAGGGGAGGTGGGGGCGGAACTGGGAGAAGAAGGGGTAGAGGAAGCAGAAGCAGGATATATCATTCGAGGAGAAGAATCTATTTTCAATGAAAGGAGAAAATGAAATTAGTTTTATGTCAGGTAAATGAGAAAAATAAGACTTATTGCTCAGCATAAACATCCATGGCTATATAAATCTCTTACACCAAAGGACTCAGTGTCACACCTAAACATTTTTAACAATAAAATATAATAAAACAAAAATTATCACATTGGAGTTGGACAAGAGAAACAAACAGAAAGAAGCAAGCCCAAGAGAAGGCACAAGAATCAGAGCCCTATTCATTTGTACACTTGGGAATCCTGTAAGAACACTGAACGAAAATCCATTGTGTGTGTGTGTCACACACATGCACACACACACAGAGCAGCTGGTGCTGACAAGTGCAGGCCCTGTGCATGCTACATCAGTGTTTGTGAGTTCAGATGACCTTAGATCATGTGGATTCAGGGAAACTTGCTCTCTGGGTGTCTACCATCCTCTCTGGCTCTTACACTCTTTCTGCCTCTTCTTCTGCAATGTTCCCTGAGCTCTGAGGGGAGGGATTTCATGGAGACATCCCATTTAGGGCTTCCAACTTCTCTCATCCTATGACTGTGGGTCTCTGTATTTGTTCCCATCTGCTACAGGGGGAAGCTTCTCACAAGATGGCCAAGCACGGCATACAGAAGAACGGTCAGACCTCAATTTTAAGCTCCACACTATCACTTACTACTTAACTGGCCTAAGTCAGATCTGCATTTAAATTAACTTAAAGAAATCAGTAACCCCACTTTATACAAACAATAAAAAGGCTGAGAAAGAAGGTAGGAAGATAATACCCTTCACAATAGCTGCACACGGAAAACCAAAATACCCAGGATAGCTAAAACAATCGGAATAAAAGAACCTCTGGAGGTATCACTAGCCCTGACTTCAAGCGGTATTACAGAGCAATAGTAATAAAAGCTGCTCGTGAAAGGGTGAAAATTATTACCTCTTAGGGGTCATGGGGTGGCACCTGTAGGAAATTCACTATCTGGAGTGTGTATAATTGTGTGAGGCACACATATATTTGTTTATCTTTATAATGAATAAGTATAGACAGCTACTATTTTCATTCCCATCTTTCAGATAAGAAACATGAGGCACAGAGGGTTTAAGCGACTTCCAGTACAGCCAGAAACAATGGGGCCAGGATTCAAGCCCAGGACACCCGGCAGAGGAACTTATAATATAAATCCTTATGCCACACTCTTTTCATGAGTATGTTCATAAAATGTTGGTTCATTGTTCATTCAATCTCTTTGTCCAAGGCAGGTGGGCTTAGGTATAGACTCAATTCTACCTAACCCTCGTCTGTCTTAGATGCAGCCAATAATAGGGAAACCTGCTTCCAAATCCCCACCTTCTGAGAAACTTCACAGGTTCTAGAAAGGTGAATAAGTAATCTTTTTAGATTACTAAATAATTTTTAATTGCTTATGAAACCAATTAGCCAATATGCCATGTTTTGTATGTAATCATATACATAATCCGTATCCATGTTTAAACATGGGCCATGTTCCAGGTCTAATGGGAGGACAGGAGAATGTCGAACATGTAGTGGTACACACACATCACCATGTTAAGCAGAAAAGTTCCCTGGGAATGGTGAACTCGTACACATGGCTCTGGAGATGGGGAATGAGAAGGAAACGGGACATGTGGTAATTAAGTGGGGATTTGAACTCACAGTCCTGCCTGTCTTCTTGAGGAACCCACCACTATGGCAAGGAAGCTCATTGGCTCAGCAGTGCAGCCTTCCTGGGCATTCTGTTCTCTAGCCACAGTTGCTTTCTGCCCTAACATAGCAGGAGAGCATGGGCTGTACTGAGGAGTGTTGTAAAGTCAGCTCTCTGGGTCCTGTAGGTTTTTAAAATTAAGACTGGCTGAAAAAAAAAAAAAAACTAATGACTTACCTTCTGTTGTGAGGCCCCTCTGGATTAGACTGCCCCTCTGTTTCATCTATCAATGCCTCCTGTCTTTGAAAAGGGTCATTCTCAAATCTTACTGCAGCTTCATGCCTCCTATAGCCTCATCTACCTTTCTATAAGCAGGATTAGTCGGTTTTCACAAACCTAGCCTTGTGCATTTTCTCTTCCTCTAGACTTCTAAACTCCAGCTTTCCTTCACAGCTGAAGTAGGGTAGAAAGTGGCTAGTTAGAGTTGACGGTGACTCATAAGTTCAATAACAGGAGAAAACAAGAGAAAGGTAGGATCAGTGATTTGGACAGGACATCAATACCAAACCCTGGCTCCACTAGCCAGCTCCTTGGACTCTTAGTTTCCAGACAGGCCCCCAAAGTAGAACTGTGACCTAATGCGAGAGCATTGAAGGCTTGGATGCTAGAGGCCCTGTAGGAAGAGTGACTGGATGAGTAGATGTATCCACAAGTGAACGCTTTCTGAGGCAAGAATCCTTACTTTGGTATCCTGGGGGGGTGGGGGTGGGGACACAGCAGAGCTCCTAAATACGAGTTAGATGGATGGGTGAATCGGCCTCATTCACGGATATATGATGCTGCATTTAAGGCCTGAAGGGTGAATTCATTAGAGACACTGAAACTCAAAGCAAGGTATCATTAATGCTAGGCAGTGTACCAAACAGGAAAACTCTTGCTTTTGGGGGCCAGGCAGAGAGGTGGAGTTTTAGTGGCAGCATTTATTGGTCACATGGTTACAGCAAGTCACTTCACTGGTTGGAGCCGAAATGTCTTTAGAAAGAGAAGCAAAGATAGTAACTGTCTGTCCTTCAAAGAGGCATGATGATCGTCCCAGTGAAAACACGAAAGTGAAATGCGGCTCAGTGCACAGCACCCACTGGGGTTGCGCGGAAGCAAGTGTGGTTTAGCGAGTGCTGCTCGTTTTGCTTACCGTTGGAAGAGGAGACAAGATAAGCAGATGGCCAAATGATACAAGGACTCAAGCCTACTGTTGTAGAGGTTGCAAAAGTGAAAGTGGAGCCTCATGGCTGCCAGCTTGGCTCTTCTTCAGACAAGTCCTACAAAGACTGTAAGTGGCTTCCAAGGGGGCAGGTACTCGGTGCGATGCTCTCTAAAGTGCGAAGGACAACATCATTACATCTAGGGCAGCTGGACACAGCACTAGCAGTGGGCCCTGGCCACAGGCCGATGAGGAGACAAGTCAGAGACCTGCTGTTAGGGCTCCTCACTCAGGGGTGCCAGAGAATGAGTCTTCTGAAAATCCTGACTCCAGAAAAAACCGACAAATTACCAACAGATGGGGTGAGTCACAGACGTGGAGTCCAAATGAGGCATCGGCACACAGCAGGCCCTGCCCTGCTGGGCTGAGCTGGACAGCCGCAGCTCTAGGCCCAGATGGCTGCGAAGGTCACCAGGAGGGACACCAGCCGTATGTGCTCTACTCCAGAGAACTGGCAAGCCTTCGAACCCACGGAAGCTTACGGGATCAAAGAACCACAGCGTCCAAGACAGGGAAAAACAAATTTCTTCTGAGCTAATTGCTTACAAGGTGACAAGGACACACAGCTTCAATGGTACGGAAGAAAATGGAAGGACCAGGAAACTCACTCAGCTCACAGTCAGTCTCTGCTCTAAAGCTTGACTTAGAGCAAACCTCAGAAGAATTTTCTGGCCTTCCCTCAGAGAAGGTAAGGTCTCCACTGGAGAACGTCACCCTGTCCTGCTTCCCAGAAGAAAGCACCCGAGCAAACATGTCTTGCCACACTTCCTATGCTTAATCGCCACAGGATCCCACTTGTACTAAATGCAGTCATATAATTCTGTGGTTTTCGCCAACCACAGAATTAAAACAGAATGAAAAGGTTTATGTATTTCTTGGGCTCCAGTTTTCTTTATGAGTCTCCAGTATCGCGGAAAACTTATATACAGTGTGTAACACAGCTTTTCTGTTATTAATGTCTCTTTACAATATGGGCCATAGTTGGGAGTCTCGAGTTTTACTTTTCCTGCTGTAGAAACTAGTGAGATGAGGGGGTGGGAGCAAGGCATGCTGGGAAAGGGCACAGCAGGAAAGGCACTGCTTCCCCTGTAGCTTACTGGATGGGAATGCCCTTTCTCATGCAAGCGTTCTAACCCCACAGACATGCATGTGCATTTCCCACAAATGGTCTTTGCCATGACTCTCTCTATGAAATCCAGCACTCAGTCAAAAAAAATGTACCTATGCAAACTTCAGATGTGTTTCCTTCCTCCATCATGACAGAAACAGATTTCTAACACAGAATCTCCCAGAAACCGAGAGCGAAGAAAGGAAATCCTAAATTTTTATTTTGGGGAAAAAATTGCCTGGAAGTTCTCATAGCATTCTGTTTGAGGAAAAAGCCTGACTTCTGGGTTTCTACAGTACCACAGTTGCACGTAAGACAAGGGGGTTCCTTGCAGGAAGATGCTCCTGAACCCACTTTTGCCACAAGTGGTTTAGCTGCTCATACACCGCCATCTTTGAATTATGGGTCCTGAGCACATGTTCTTTTAGTGGGCCCTCAATAACAGATACATGAGAGAAAGGATGAATGCACACATACACAGCAAGCCTATGTATTAACAGTTTGGTCTTTTTGTCCTCTATAAGGGAAGTATATTATGCTAAAGAGGACAGCTCCTCTTGTCTAAGATAATCAAACTACAATTCATTTATCATCTTGTAACCCAAGATTTTAGAGCAAAAGCTGGAGATCTGGAAAGCCCCAACATACTACACTTGGCCACCCCTCCCAACACACTGAATAGACCAAGTCAAAAACAGAGAAGAGAGATGAGCAGATAAAGTGACCCGGATTCTGTTTTCTGGGTGCTGACTTGGGCTTGAGGTTTAAAGAGACCTGGGAAATGTGCAGTCCTGGCCAAGGTTTTTCATCTCAGGACTTGGCTTTGAAATTTAAGACTTAAAAATTTAGGTTCAAGTTATAAGCTTATAAGAAATAACTAGGTGGGCAGGCAGATGGTTATGGGAGCTATCTCCTACCTTGGCCACTTTCTGAGGTATCAGGACAGAGGAGTTGGGAGGTGCCAAGAGTGCTCAGACCCTGGGTGTCCATGAATGCTGTGCAGAACACTTTTTCACTAAAGAGGAAAGTCCTTTACTCCGCCCCTAGCCTCTGAGCTCGAAGGCTGCTTAGATAACCATGTTTGTGGTTCCTGAGGATGGACCTCTCATCATAATTAGCATCCTTTACAATCAGAAACTAGAACAGAAACCTCTGACTACTGGATAAAAAAAGGGCTCCTACTCATAGCTTTGTCCCTGTGAAGACAGCATGCCAAACTGCCAAGAAGACCCTAGATTATTACCCAAAAAGAGACATTCTGGCAAACAGCAAAACCATTCACTGTTCTTTCCCAATGGGCCTGAAGCTCACCTTCAGAAACAATGACTAGTTGGAAGCTGTTGTAAAAATGTTAGGAAATAGTATTAAAGCCTACTTAGAAACGTAGGCTGGACAAATGGTTTCCCTGTCTGTTGCTCACTCTCAGCCTGTGAGTTTCCCTCTGGAATGCCTCCTTTGGCCATGCCCAGCCTCGCACTTGTGAGAGTCTCACATTGTTCTGTCATAAACTCCGTCTGTCATCTACACTGTGCTCTGTGTGTCTTGTCTAAATTCCAAGAGATCATGAAGACGGGGCACAGAATGGAGGCCAACAGTGACCCTGTTGTTCCCACCCTGATTTTAGGGAGACTAGCACAGGCCACAGAGGAAAGAACACCAGCAACATGGCCCTGCAAGAACACCACTTTCCCATTCATCTTCTTTACACTCTACACATAAATATGCATTGCTATGGAGAATTTTGGATGAGAAAGTGTGGAACACAAGGGGTATTAAGAGGCAAAACAGCAGAAAGGTAGACTTGAAAACGTAAGGAAAAGACCCTGCAAAGTAGGCGATCCTGCGAAGGAAACCCATGCTTATCTTTGCCATTAAGAGAACATGGACAGATAACTCAAATTAGCAGCTTGTGCTCAACAAGTGCTTGTCTTACTGAAGACATCTGCCATTTTGGAAAAAGATGCTAAGGCAATTTTATCAGAAAGGAATGACATTATTATCTGGCATATTGGCAAACGAGGATGTTTGTGAATTTCTCATTTATAGGACAGGCGGCCTGATGCCTGGGCTTGTTGATGTTACCCTGCCTGTGCTAAGAGACTTCATGGATGACTATCTGCCTAGGAAAGATGAACCTGTCCCACCTGGCATGTGCCTAAGGGTGTCCATAGTCAGTGACTCCCTACCATACTCTTGATCATTGTTAAAACCTGGAGAATGGTTTCGATCCAGAAAGCATGCAGAGAGAGAGAGAGAGACAGAGACAGAGAGACAGAGATACAGAGAGAGACAGAGAGAGAGACAGAGAGAGACAGAGAAAGAGAGAGAAAGAGAGAAACATCTGTGCTTGGTGTGGCTTGTCTAAGTTCTAAGAGAGCAGGAGGACAGAGCGCAGGAGGGTTTATAGAAGGACCTATAAATACGGTTCATAAAAACAATCTGATTAACAGAAACACAACACATTGAGAAGAATCACTTCGCACCATGTTCCCTCAATTCGTTTCATTGCCAGAAAAATCTCTCAAATCCTCAAGTTACACCTATAAGAAATGTTTCGATAGCATCAAAGGCTCCAGAGTGCCTTCATGGGTACACTGAGACGTTGCTGTCTTGACATCCATGGTCTGTCTCACAGCCTGGATCCTGAGCATCTCTCTCTCCTTTGGATCTCTTACTACTGCCCACATACAACCTGTGCCATAGGCATATCAAAGAACCCATGACCTATTCAGTCATCTATATCTGTGCTGTCAAGTCCAGCAGGGACCAGGCACAAGTGAGCCACTGAGCATTAGGGAAACGGTTAGATGGACAAGACAAGGAGAATCAGTGTCAAATACATACCAGAGTTGGAAGCTCTAACAAAACAAGGAATAGGAAGTATCTCTGCTAAAAGCTACCTATGGGAGAAAGGTTTTCTTTCTTTCTTTCTTTCTTTCACACAGTGGGAAAGACTTGGTGGCAGAACAAGAAGCCAGCTTGTAACACTGCGTCAGTATTCAGAAAGCAAGGTGTAGGTCTAGGCTATAAAACCTCAAAGGCAAGTGGCCAGTGATATTCTTCCTCCAGTGAAGCTCCACTTCCTGAAGGCTCTATGGTTTGCACGACTGCAGCACCAGCTAAGAACCAAGGGTTCAAACACTCAAGCTCATCATGTTACTTTTTTTTTTTTTTGGCTTTTCGAGACAGGTTTTCTCTGTATTGCCCTGGCTGTCCTGAAACTCACTTTGTAGACCAGGCTGGCCTCGAACTCAGAAATCCACCTGTCCTGCCTCTGCCTCCCGAGTGCTGGGATTAAAGGTGTGCGCCACCACGCCCGGCATCATGTTACTTTCAGATCACAACACCTACTAAATAAATGATAGTATTTACAAGTTGTTGAAATATATATATTTAATTTTAACCATTCCCCTGTACATTTGGATAATATACCTTGCATTATATTTCTTTTTTTTTTTTGCATTATATTTCTGTTGAACAAAGTTGGCCTACAGTTATGCCCATGTTCTCAGCTGAGGGCTCTTCCTGTCTTTGAACAAGAGATGATCCTATCGCATCTGCATGGGTTGAGCACAGAACTCAGTTAGAGGCATGATGATTGTCCAGCACGTATCATGTCTAGATGTAATTCCTCTATTACCACATAAGCTGGACATGGTGGGGCAAACCCTGTGACCTTAGGATTTGGGTGGCAGGAAGATCTGAAGTTCAAAGTCATCTGTGACTATACATTGAGTCTCAGGCTATCCTGGGATAAATGGAACTCTGTCTTAAAAACATACATATATACTTACATACATACATATACACATGCATAAATACATACATACATATATGCATACATACACACATCATACATACATACATACATACATACATACATACATACATACATACAAACCACCTTTGTATGAGCATGAATGCTCTCGAAATGTTCCCAAGTTGTGCTAATGTTCCTCATACTTAAATCTATTAAAAACCTGATACATTACATTGTAATCACCCTGTAATTTTTGCTGGTTGCTGGGGGAAATTTGTTTATTTACAATATTACTTGGTTTTTGCTTTGTGGATGACCCCAATGAGTTTAAGTGACTTTCCCCAGCTTATGTATATGTGATGCAATGAGACCTGTATTTTAATTCAACAATGGGAAATATGGAAGTTAATTACTCAGTGAGAGAGGAGCGCATAGTCTCAGGTGGCTGAAGTGGAGGGTGGCAAGAGAGGACGCTGCAGACAAGCTAAGGAGTCAGTCTTCTTCTGTTGTTAATGCTCCAAGGTTTGGTTCTTCCCTTAACGCTGCTCCCTAACATGTTTACGGTTTATGGCTTTCTGAAAACATTATTTTATATTGATTCACATAACTTTCTTAAAATCCTAAGCAATAACATCACATGTGTGTGTCTGTGTGTCATTCTCTTACATAGTATAGTTAAAATTTAATATGCATTTCTAGTTTTTCTAATATATATTAAATAAATATGCAACAGTCCAAACATCTGTCCTGTGCTCCTGATCTCATTTTATGTATAACTAGAAATAGTCATCCCATTCACTGGACAACTACAGACACTGGGATCTATGGGAGGGCTTTAAACATGAAGGTGACATCATCTGAAATTCAAAAGTTTTAGACATTGATTGCTAATCTTGTGGCAAAAATGAAAGAACAAAGGGGATAGACGCTGTAAAAAATGACTGACGTTAAGAAAACATCTCTGAACTTGGAATGTTATTTTTAATGAACTTTAAACAAGAACTGAAATCAAGAACTATCCTTTAGCATCTAATGGAATGTTATTTATTATCTTTAATCAATCTGTGAAGCCTTAGGAAATCTGAAGGCTGTACATAAGTCCTGTTTTAGAAAATGCCAACAGAATTCTTCCTAGACTATAGCCAGAGAGGATAAAGTCTAATACCAGAATCATCTAAACAATAATATTATTATAAAAATATTAAGAAAAAAACTAACGACATTGTCCTTGTCATTTTTTGAAGAAAGCAGACCAAGAGGATGGCATTATCTGCTAAATATGAATGATGAGCCCACGCTGCCGTGGTGGCCCGTTTGATGTACACAGTCAAAAGCGGCATCATCTGTCTGTAGAGAGGGCTCTGCAGGTAAGAACTCTTGTTGCTATTCTAGAGGACTGGGGCTAGGTTCTTAATACACTTACCAGGTAGAGCAAAACCGCCTCTACCTATTGTTCCAGAGGCTCCAATTCCCTGTCCTGGCCTTTGAGGACACCTGCATACATGTCATGAGTGCACAAATAAAGAAGCACATACACACATACCTATACCTATACCTACACATACATATACATTCTTAACATTTTTAAGTGACATGTAGCACTGACATTCATTTCTATGGTCCAGTGAGACTTAAAACATTAAGTTTGAAATACGAAGATAAACATTACATAATACTACATCTTCCAACAAGTTATATTTCTCTTTGTAAGAAAATGCCAAATAATCTGACAGAGAATTGGTACAGGGGCGTTGTGAAAGGTTCATAGGAACCTGTAACCTAGCAGCTGTGGAAACTCAAAGTCTATGCATAGGAACACACTACATAAAAAGTCTCACAGCCAGTTAAACTATAAGTCTCTTTAGACTAATTCTTTAGCCTGGGAAGCGGGGGTTCAAACATGAATCATGAGGTACAAATACTTTTAGCTATGTGTAGAGGCATGGCTGTTTCTATGTTCCCTAGGGGGCCTTTAAAGAGGGATCCTCAGGTCATACCTTGTCCCCACTAAAGGCATGGAATGTCCTTAGGACCACATTCTGCTTGCTGAGGTTGAAGGCATCCCAGTTTCCCCAACTGGCCCCAAATCTGTGTTTCTGTCATGACACCAGCATCTTTGCCTGGTATGTCTCTAAGCCATGTTCCATGTGGCTACTGAAGCAATGTGGTCCTTTTACAGGGACTACATATTGAACTCTGAAATGGGAAAAGAGCTGGTCTTTCATATGGATGCGTTGAAAAGAGAAAGAACACATTTTAAACATCTCCACAAATCTCTAGGGAAGCAACTGAGGGTTACTCTTCTGTTCCCCTGGAAATGATCGACTTGGAACAGACTAATCAGCTAAATGACAACTGCTTTTGCATTTGGTATGGGGACTCCTGTGGTCCCCTAATTTGCATGAATGAAGCTGGTTTAGCTCTCACTAATGCTGCTTAGCCTCTTCTTCCTGTATCTCAGCTATTCTCTCTTTCCTGGTGGACCACAATGGCTGGATGATGCTTCCACCTGTCCATAATTGCCAGCATACTCACTCCATTGTCTTTGCGTCTAGACTTGGCAGCCATGGAGCCTAGTGACAGCTAATGCCTTAGATAGCTAAATTTCCTCCTCTAATTGGAATAAATATTGGCTATCATATTCAAGAATAGTCCCATTTGTGTATAACTTGGAATGTTACAGAGAGAGAGAGAGAGAGAGAGAGAGAGAGAGAGAGAGAGAGAGAGAGAGAGAGAGAGAGAGAGAGAAGAAAGAGAAGAAGAAGAAGAAGAAGAAGAAGAAGAAGAAGAAGAAGAAGAGGAGGAGGAGGAGGAGGAGGAGGAGGAGGAGGAGGAGGAGGAGGAGGAGGAGGAGGAGGAGGAGGAGGAGAGAAGAGAAGAGAGGAGAAGAGAGAAGAGGGAAGAAGAGAGGAAAAGAGGGGAGAGGAGGGGAGAGGAAGGGAGAGCGGGGAGAGGCTGCTATCTCAGTCTCCCGTGGGGTTTTAAATAGTCCTAGGAGGTTATCAGGAAAAGAAAATTAGGAGAAAACCAAAGCTAAGAGGTAGAACAGAGTTTTTCCAAACATGTTCTAAGGAGTCTTTGGGGCTTTTGTAGAGGTACTAACGCTTTAGAGGGGAGAACCAAGAGTAATGTCACTTTATTTTACAGGTGAGCTTATATCCACCTTAAAATATCGCTTCAAGAAAGACTTCAATACTGAAAAGTGACTAAAGTTGTCTGTCATGATGCAGGCCAAGTACCTGAAAGCAGAGACAGGAAAATCACTGTGAGTTCAAGGCCAGCCTGAGCCACACAGTGAGTTTTCCAGTATAATGTAGAGGACCTTAAATGCATTATGTTAGAGAACATGGCTTTGAGACGCATGTCTGACAGGGACTAAGATGGCTAACCCTAGAACTGGAAATCTTTGAGTCAGGAGACAGAGAGTAAGTAGAAAGTGGTGAGAGGAGAGACACCATGGGAGAGGTAAGTGGATCATGAAAACATGATCATGGGGGCTGCCCAGCTGAAGTTAATAGCCCAGCTGGAACATGGCAAGTTATAACTTGGAGTTATTGATAGAAAATAGACATAATAGCTTAGTGGTTAGATATCTGCCCAGCTCTAGTGCATTAAAGGCTTATTATAAATATAAAATCTGCATGTCTTTTATCTGAGAACTGAATAAGCAAAGGCAGGGGAGAAACCCAGAATGAGATTAAATATTTAATACAACATGTGTCAATTCGGAGGATCAAACATTGAATAGTGAATAAAATTAAACTACTTATATCTGTTAGCTCCAGAAACCCATGCAGAGATTTAAAAAATGATTTAGAGATATTCACAACAGTTTTTAAATTGTTTGAACAATTATTTAGTACAAGGAAAGGACAGATATAAATGAAATAGTTAGCAGGATCTAGAACTGTCATTTCGAAGCACGACTCAACAGGCCATACTACCACAGCATGTGCCTAAGTCAAGCACATAGGTAAATGTTGAAACATGAAGACTCAGAAAGTAAGAACAGGGTTCCTCTCAGCAGCGCTACCTGAATTTACCAGCAATTCCAAACTATCTCTTTTCAGCTGGTGTTTGCTATAAGGGATTTGTTTAAAATCTCTTCTTTTCAATTTACAGAATTAAGGTCTTTTTTGGGGGGAGGGGAACTGGAGAGATGGCTCAGCAGTTTACTGATCTACTGGAGGACCAGAGTTTGATTCCTGTGATCCACATTGGGTGACGAACTCTAGCTACAGGGGTTCTGATGTCCTCTTCTGGCCTCCGTGGGTACACCTATGCATTCGACATATAGTCACCCACATACATATAAATAAAAGTGTATTCTTTAAAAATATAGTTTCTTAATCACAGATGTTCTCTTAAAAAGCAAAAGCCCAATGTTGTTTTATTAAATATAATACAGTTAGAAAATCTAATAGGACAAAACAGAAACAGTCGAATGATATCTGTGCACACATGTGTATGCATGTGTGTTCATGTGTAATTATTTTCATGTGCATTTGTTCTCTTAGATGAACTTAGATGTAGCAAGTTCTCTTCCAGCTGGGCTCTTCCCAGACCTTGGGCTGTGTTAGTTGGTGTCATACATTGGAGTTTGGGGACAGAATCATGGAGACCAACTCTCAAAAATTGTATTGATTATTAAAACTCTCTCTCTTCCCCTTCTCTCTCAATCTCTCTCTCTCTCTCTCTCTCTCTCTCTCTCTCTCTCTCTCTCTCTGTGTGTGTGTGTGTGCGTGCATGTGCAAAGTTCGTGTTGTGGAAGAGTACATGTGCTGTGCCGTGGAGTATGTATAGATGTCACATGATAACACTGTGGAGTCCGTTCTCCATTTCTACCATTACATGGGTTCTGGCAATTAAACTCCAGTATCGGGCTTGAGCCCCGAGAACTTTTGCCCTTTCAGCCATCTTTCCAGCTCAAGACCGATTTTAAGAGTACTCCAAGTACTGATCTGTATGAAAAGCCTGATTCTCACTACATGCATATTTTCTAAGTTGACTAGCCTAGCCATTCTATTATCAAATAATTCTTTCTTTGGAGAAAAGAAGTCTAATAACAATGTAGAGATGTAATAAAGAATCATGCCTAGTTTTAGAGCCTTTATTCTCACCGAGTTAATAATTTTAGACATTAGCTAACCGAGCTGTTTAAGCCTTATTATTTTTAAACTCTGTATGTGTGTGGGCATTTGTGCCAATGGAGGCTGAAGGCTTTGGATCCTCTCAGATCAACTTACAGGAGGTTTTGAGCATTCTGATGTGATGCTTGAAACCATGCTAGGATCTGCTGCCCTCTTAACTGTCGAGCCATCTCTGCAGCCCCCTGATTAATAGTTTGGCCTTTTATTCTACTTACTTCTCAATGTTGTAGTTTAAAAGCCGCAAATTAAATATGAATTCTTGTCATAATCTTTACAAAGCTTTTTTTTTCTTTCCATTTTTTATTAGGTATTTCGCTCATTTACATTTGCAATGCTATACCAAAAGTCCCCCATAGCCACCCACCCCCTCTCCCCTACCCACCCACTCCCCTTTTATGGCCCTGGCGTTCCCCTGTACTGGGGCATATAAAGTTTGCGTGTCCAATGGGCCTCTCTTTCCAGTGATGGCCGACTAGGCCATCTTTTGATGCATATGCAGCTAGAGTCAAGAGCTCCGGGGTACTGGTTAGTTCATAATGTTGTTCCACCTATAGGGTTGCAGATCCCTTTAGCTTCTTTGGTACTTTCTCTAGCTCCTTCATTGGGGGCCATGTGATCCATCCAATAGCCGACTGTGAGCATCCACTTCTATGTTTGCTAGGCCCAGGCATACTCTGACAAGAGACAGCTATATCAGGGTCCTTTCAGCATAATCTTGCTAGTGTATGCAATGGTGTCAGCATTTGGAAGCTGATTATGGGATGGATCCCCGGATATGCTAGTGTCTACATGGTCCATCCTTTTATCTCAGCTCCAAACTTTGTCTCTGTAACTCCTTCCAAGGGTGTTTTGTTCCCACTTCTAAGGAGGGGCATAGTGTTCACACTTCAGTCTTCATTTTTCTTGAGTTTCATGTGTTTAGGAAATTGTATCTTATATCTTTTACAAAGCTTTTTACTTGGGAAGGCAATGACAGTATTACTTCCTGGTGAGAAAAAAAGTAGCATTCATTCATTCATTCATTCATTCATTCATTTTGTTTGTTTAGTGAACAAACCTTCCTGCCAGTCCAGCATTATTTCAGTCCAAGAGAGACAAGACCCTTATATTGGCTGCTTCATATCCCCTTTCTTATGATATCTAAGCCATAAACCTGATTATCTATAAAGAAGAGAGCATCAGTGCTTAGGCAAGGAGGGAAACACAACTAGAAAAACATGAAGATAAAGGGAGACTGGAAAAGCCACCTTTCAGCATGAAGAAAGAAGGTATTCAACAGGAGGTGGGTGAAGGCTCCACCCATCAGGGATGACATCTTGGCAAAGACATAGAAAATACGAGGTGGGTAGGAAATGGTTGCATTTGCCAAGAACAGGACAGACCTTGGATAAATTAATGAATCGCAAGAAGTTTGAGTAGGGCCCTATGAATTATTAAAAGGTCTTGAGGCAGACGATAGATTTAGAGATGTAACCTCAGAAGATTAATCTGGCTACAACACACAGAAACATTAAGTGGGGACATGGAAAAAGCAAGGAGCCAGATGGGAACACACTACTGCCATCTAAGGAATGGGCACCGGGGACATGAGGCCAGGGTCAGGAAGAATGACTCAGAAGAACCAGAAACCGCTGAAGACAAACATCATTAGAGCATCGAGGGAAGGAAAAGGAAGGAAAGTTTACTGAGGACCTTGCATGCACACAGCACTACACTCAGGATGGAAACCGCTGCTTGACTTTCAAACAGTTCAAATTTAAGTCTTGTTTTGGCCATGGGATAATTACCAATAACAGTCACTTTCAACCTCAATGTGTGATAATATATTAAAAGACCCAATTAATTAATTAACTAACTTGTTAACTAATTAATCAATTGCAGTATTGGGAATAGAATGTGACATGGTAGGCAAGTGCTCTGCCACTGAGCTACACCTCAATCCCACACATTCATATTCTATAACATTCATTCCCTCTTTTGTTGTCTACAAAATGAGCCACCAGTTGACACATCAAGAAGCTGAGGCTCTAATGGGTGAGTTATATAATGGTGTGTGACTGGTAGGTGGTTGATGTGAGATTCGAACCCAAATCTATGTTCTTCCTAAATCTATGGACTGTCTATCAGTGACTACATAGGTGGCTGGCTGTAACCTGTAGCAAATACAGACATCAGAAGGAACACATGTGGGGGGAGGGGGAGCATCGTGGTTGCATGTGTGTTCTCTAAGGCGCTGGAGGGCCACTGCAGCAGTTGTAGACACTGGATGCTGATCAGGAGTGAAGTCACACTCTTGGGATAGTTGTGTAAGCTTTCTATATGAATGAATGTAGGATCTGAAACTCTGGGATCAAATAATGTCACCACACATGAGACACAGGACAAAGGTCATGGCTTTGATGCCTGCAGGAGCCGGGCACATGAAGGATGCAGGAAGAGACATTGGGAAGGGCAAGGAAGATGTGGCTATGAGAATAAGCATATATTTTTTTCTGGAAATTATCTACACTTTGAGACGGAAATAATACATGTACAGAAATAATGGCCTATCTCGTTTAGTTATTTATTTTTTGGACAAGATATTACTGTGTCTCCAGCTCTAAGTTCCCATAATCCTCCTGCCTCAGCCTCTCACATTCTAAAATTATAGGTACATAGACAATGTCCAGCATTAGCACAATTTGAAAATATTTTTTTACATTTATTTATTTAGTGAATGTGTATGTGCATGTAGCATACTACAACATGCATGCCACAGACAGAGCCTGTGACCAGAGGACAACTTGAAGGAGTTGGTTCTCTCCTTCTACATGAGTTCTAGGAACAGAACTCAGGTCATCAAGTATGGTGGCCAATGCCCTTATCTCATGCACCACTTTGTATACCCAGTAGCTCATTTCTTTTTTTCTTTTTCTTTTTTTTTTAATCACAGCTAGAATATTTTCTGATAATTCAATTGAAAATAAAATTATAATTTATTTAATTTTTTAAAAGATTTATTTATTTTATATGAATACACTGTAGCTGTCTTCACACACAAGAGAAGAGGGCGTCAGATCCCATTACAGATGGTTGTGAGCCACCTTGTGGTTGCTGGGAATTGAACTCAGGACCCTCTGGAAGAGCAGTCAGTGCTCTTAACCACTGAGCCAGCTCTCCAGCCTCAATTTATTTATTTAAGATATTTTGTTAGAGAGAAGACTTATTAATAAACTAGAACATTCTAAGCCACATTCAATCAATTTTTGCCCTATTTTTTTATCCTAGGAGACACAGAATTAAAGACATCAACATCACTAGCATCTTCCAGGTGTGGCAAGACAAAGGGCAGTGTTTTCATTGTTCAAGAATAAACAATGTGTCTCAAATGATGTCGCCATGAACTCTGAAGGGGGAGGGAAAGGAACCTGGAGATGGAGGAACAAAGGAGGGGGAGCATTTAAAAGGCAACACCCAGGCTGGCTATGGTGCTTCATGTCTGCCATCCAGCACCTAGGAAACAAAGGAAGATGGCTGAGTTCAAGGCTAGCCTGGGTCTCATAGTTTAGTTTCAGGGAAACCAATAGATAAATAAATAACAATAGTCTCAGATTTAAAACTTGTTTACTTTAGAAAAGGGTTCCTTGTTTACCATGACTTGAATTACAAGTCTTGCCATTGCTTCATACTTTAAGCTGAAAGACATTAAGCACCTGTCAGTCAAAGATTCTCAAACGCAGGCCTAAGTGCCCAGATCCTCATGGCAACAGCCTAAATAGCTGGGTCACATCTTAGAACCTTCTGATGGAATTGGTCAGGGATGGGCCCTGAGGACATCTATCTCTAACCAGTGACCGGGAAATGTGATGCTCCTGGTCCAGGCACCTCACTCCCAGAGCCACTGGTTACACTGCAGGCTGTGTGTAAGGCACGCTGTCTGCTGCTGTGTGCAGAGCGACAATGGAGCACAAGCATGCACCAAGGCTGGTTTCTCATGGCACTCTGGAAAATGATTCAACGGCATGACTTGTGAGAGAGGTCCAACTTTTTGCCTCATTGTCTGTGTTCTGAATCCAACCTAGTTTAATATTTTGGAAAATGTTACCCCTTTCGGTCCTGAGCAAAGTAAATATTTGGTCAGTTGTTAAGGATGAACTGCAGAGCGAGACCTAAGGCTGACGATGTATCCAAATTCAGCAGGAGGCTAAGGATGTATCCAAATTCAGCAGGAAGGCTGGGCGCTGCTTTGCAGCTTTCTCCAGACTGTGATTTGTAATGGCCTTCAGGAGCCAGCAGAAATACCAACCACTTGATCTATTAAGAAAGGCTGAATGGACCTTTTCACAGCAGAATATATTTTTTCCACACTGACTCTTCATTACACTTGGCAGTGGAAGGAGAAAGGAGAGACGGAATACTTTTCTGTCAGGAGTATTCTATATGGGCATTGTTCTCAGATGAATAACCCAGGAGCAGCAACTTTCAAATTGGAAGAAAAATTTTAACAACCCATGTGGTTTGACAATCGACACAACTAGGGTCCAGGGAAGGTCAATGCCATTTACCGGGAAACCAGATGGTTACCGAATTGGAACCACAATAAAATGCAGATGCTCTTGACCCTCGACTAACAGTTTTCTTACCATAGCTCACAAGTTCTCAGAGATAAGAATAACGATGAGTTGGGTCCTTGAGGTGTCTCAGCAGGTCAAGCTGCTTGCAACTAAGCCTTACAGCCTGAGTTTTATCCCTGGGGTGTGGATACATGGCAGAAGGAAAGAACAAAATCCCACAAGTGTTCCTCTGACCTTAACATGCATGAACATGCACACAAGCACACATATACACAAGGACCCCTGCTCACACACATGTACAACACACACACACACACACAATAAATTTTTTTTTTTTTGGTTTTTCGAGACAGGGTTTCTCTGTGTAGTCCTGGCTGTCCTGTAACTCACTTTGAAGACCAGGCTGGCCTCGAACTCAGAAATCCGCCTGCCTCTGCCTCCCGAGTGCTGGGATTAAAGGCGTGTGCCACCACACCTGGCAATCAATTTTAATAGAGTAATGAATTGGTTTTAAAAATGAAATCTCAATTCTATTGTATAGTTTATGCAGCACATTTCCTGCTAATGACTAACCCAATGGGTTGTAAATGCAGAGGGAGTTCACAGGAGTCCTGGGGAGACCTTTTCTCCTGTCTAAGCATTTTTCTAATGTATTCTTTACTGTGATGATTCAGACCTCCTCCTACTAGGTGGCTGAGAAGTATAGAAATAGATTCCCAACTATAATGAAATTTACATTTTGTCAAGAAATCATCTAGGGAAATGGTATGGGTTTTATATGTCTTCAGCACTGGAGTCATTGAAGGAAAACTGGGACCCCATAAGGCCCACTGAGTTGGAGCCCTGTAAATGACAAGATTTTGTTGGATTACCTGTGATGGGTAATCTTGGCCGTCAGCTTTAGCACATTTGGGAAGGGAGACCTTCATCTGAGGAACAGACTTTATCAGATTTGCCTGTGGGTGTGTCTGGGGCCTCTTAATTGCTAATTGATGGAGGAGAACCCAGCCTATTATGGGTAGTGCCGTCTGGAGGACAGTGGGTCTGGACAGCTCAAGGAACATAGCTAAAAGGGAATCGAGGAACAAGTCAGTAGACACTGCTTCTCCAGGTGTCTACTCCAGTCTCTGCTTGAGTTCTTGCCCTAACCCGTCAGTGAGCCAGTTGTATTCTGAAATAACCCCCTTCCTTCTCTACTTGCTTTTGGTCAATGTTTGATCACAGTAGCAAAGCACTAACTAGAGCAGACCATCAGTTGGTATAGTGACCAGAAGAACAGAGACCTGGCCCGTTAACCCTGCTCTGTCTTGCCATGTGGTTCTCTCTGACAGTCTACTGCCATAGGTTTGGACTTGTCAGCTTCCACGGACATGAGCTTAATAAACCTCTCTTCTTTATAAGTTATTTGCTCTACGATATTCAGCTTTAGCAACAGAAAATTGACTAGGACAGGGAACATATCTAGGGAGTAAGGAGTATTACCACAAGGGATATTAGACACATTTGGTCCTCTTGTTACTCTTTTCATTTCCAACTTGATAGCTAGAAAGAATCCTCTGCCTTGTTACAGAGGGATAAGATGGGGTGAGAGCCTTAAAGCCATTGCCTCGGAATTGAAACACTCCCTCCAGGAGAAGGGTGCAGGGAGGCTCATGAAACTCAAGATGTAGACAAACTCCGAATGTCTAAGAAGGCTGAGGCCTAGAGGCATCATCAGGGCCGTTGAACCGTTATAGAAGAGGCTTATGAGTGTTGCGGGAGGAGACTGACGAGAAGATGTGGCAGAGTGGCTTCTCCAACTTGTCAGCCTGTCAAGCTGTCTGCCAGTCATGCAAAGAGCTAGAGCTCTTTCCCTAGAGGGATGCAGCTTGTGTGAATGCTCAACCACGTTGGGGTGGGCTTTTATATAAGGCCATTGCATTTGAGACATCTCTGTTCCTGTCAGTAGCCCCTCACTCATACTCCTCTATTCAACCTCAACAAAAACTAACTGGTTCACTAAGTTGGATGTTAGTAGAATTGTGGGTTTGGTCTGTCACAGGTTCCCAATGTGGGGTGAGCTGACATTACGCATTACGGTTCCCCAGGAAAGGTGTCCCGCAACAAGGATTGGATTAAAGATGTAGAATTTTAAACATCGGCTCAAGACATGAAAGAACCCTGGAAAAAAATGAGAGGCGTCCAAAAGTGAGTGTCCTGCAGTTAAGAGGAGACACGCTTGACAGATGACCAGAGAGAGGGCCCATAACACCAAAAGTGAGCAGGGGCTGGCATGAAAAACCTGTCAGCATTTTCTTCAGGCTCCATCAGGCATTAGTGAGAGTTGAGAATGTTGCATGGGTGGCCAAATAGGAGCCAAAGATCTGTTCTTAGGTCAAACATGGCTTTTAATTCAGATTCTTACATTTGCTGCTGATGTGACTTTAGGTTTCCAGGTAACCTCTACATGTCTCGCTGTCATTACCTGCACCATAGCGATGATAAAAAGTAACTCTTCAGTTTGTTGATTCATCCTCTAGGTGCTTATAAAGCATCCATCATGGGTGTGACATTTTTCAAGATGCCGGGTGGTGGTGGAGACAGCTAAGATCTCTGCTCTTCATGGATCCGCACTTCAGAGTGTGCAGAGGGATTCAGAAAACATGCAAATGTGATGAATAAATTCATGGACAGCAATTAATGATGAGAAGCAGATGAATCAGTATCTCTCAGAAGATTTATATAAATGAAAACCTGTGACATAAGGGCCAGCTTCGAGCACTCTGGTGAGGAGCAGTAGAATCCTGGTGACCATAATTCCCTGCCCCTGCTGCCCTGGGGTGTCCTGAGTGGAAATGAGTATTTCAAGGCACAGCTGGTGGTAAGGGTTAAAGGTAAGGAGGCAGGGAGAATGATTGACACCATAGTTTATGCTACAAAGGAAGTCCTCTGTAAGAGGACTCACTGAGTCATTACTCATGATTTTCAAAGCCTTCATGATTAATTAGTGTCCTCTGTAAAGTAAACTCAGACATAAGCCATTGCTCTTCTGACCTGTGACACCCACGTCCAGACCTTGCTACGTGGGAAGGAAAGGCTTCCTGCCACTTGGTTTGTCCCACCTGTTCAACACGACCCTGGCACAACTGAACATTAACAAGCAGAGCATGCAGACTGTAGAGCTGGAAATGAAGTTGGTCTGGGGGGATTTGCATGTCATGACTAGAGGTTTGAAGGTTTCTTGGAGGAGCCTTAGGAGTACTGAGGGACAGAAGATTAGGGAAGGGGGCAGGCAGGAATCCAGGCCTTGGGCTCATGCTTCAAGAAAGTGAGCTCCAAAGATAGCTAGTTTGTTTTATTTTTCACTGGAACACTGAGTTGTACTGAAAACACACACACACACACACACACACACACACACACACACACACACACAAACTGAGAGTCACTACTTGACCATCAAGCTTGACCAAGGTCATTAGTTAACCAAAAGTGACTTGAAACTCTCATGTCTCCTGACTCTGTTGCAGGACTTTCTCCATGTGCTTTCTGACATGTCTATCCTGCTGCTGATAGATAGGGAACTTCTGCTGGACTCTGTGTTGCTCAGTGTGCACTGCCTTTCATAGAAGTATGTATCTGAGTTCCGGTGCGCTCAGAAGCCCACTTATAGTCCATTCGTTTTTACAACAAATGAAAGACTTGCTTCCAGTGGCTTGTGGTTCCTAGAGGCCTCCTCTGCTTGGAATCAGGCGATGTTTCAGTTAGAGTCTCTGAAACATTTGAAGGAATAAGTAATTTACAAGCTAATTACAAAAAAAGTTGACTTCCTTTTATTCCCACTTGTGGAGTAAGTAAAGTTAAAAATGGAGAGAGATACCTACAGAAGCTGAGGTAATAAAGCAGCAGTAGTTTATGAATGTAAGAACAGACATAATTTTCAAATGTAGGGAATGAATAAGGGGTCCTCCCAACAGAACCACTAACTCTAGAATATGGAAATAATTGATGGTCTCTTTAAACTCAAGTTTAGTGGATTCTATCATTTAATAATTCATAGTTACAACTTAATACTCGTGTTCTTTGGAATATTGTTCAACCGTAGGAAAGAAATCTGTGGAAACAGAGATTTGTAAATGCATGTGATGAGCTAACTTTAAAAATCTAATTATCAGCAATAAATTTAACACAATACTTCTTAAAGCTTCAGAAGCAGATTTAGAGAGATGATGAACTCTGCAAAGATTTGAAAAGGCTTATGTTACACACTTGCATTAGGGAAGTAAGGCAAGAGGTTTGGGTCACATGGCAACAATTCTCCTGGTTAGAAAGACCGTTAGGATGGAGGAAACACATCTCTCTGTGCTTTGGATCACAGAAAGGAATTCTGACATCTTAACAGGTGCTCTACCCTGTACCCAAGCTTAGCTGCCTACGGTTGTCCATTTATCCTCTTTTGGTGACTTGGTGGTAGCAGCTAGAGCAGGGATATTTTCACATTCAAGTTACCCTCAGAAAGGCTAGCAGGTTCTTCTCAAGGGAGAATAAAGATGTTCCCAAGCATCCTCCCACTACACTGGAAAGCAAACTCCCACAGAAGACCACCCACATTACTACGTCCTCGCTCTGTGCTCATTTCAGCTTCATAAGAGCAGTGAATTTACAAACAAGGAGTTCCGATTAGCACCATACACATTAGAAAAGGTAGAGGCTGAAGAAAGCTGTGCTTCCTCCATCCTAGGCTAGGGGTGTGGAGAGTGCAGCTTCATGACAGGCAGAGAGGAATGTGGATCAGGGTAGCCCTGCCCAAACATAGTTTGCTAGGTGGGCTTATAACATTGAATTATAAATGTGGTTAGACCATGTGGCCAGCAATCCCACTTTTGGGAATATATCTCAAATAGCCAAATGCATGAGAAAAGTTTCATACATAAAGATCTTTAAAAATCACAATTTTAGAATGGGTAAATTCTAAATATTTCATTCTAGCCAATGAAAGATGTTTGGATAACAAGAACTCAATAGAGTAAGAATTCTATCATTTAATAACTCAGATTTACAATTTAATACTCGTCTCTTTTGGAATATCATTCAACCACAGGAAAGGAATCTGTGGAAACACAGAGAGAGTAAAATATATGTGATGAGCTAAATTTAAAAAGTCAATTAGCAGCAGTAAATTTAACACAATACTTTGCAGCAAAAGCAAGTGGAAGTATCCAGAAGGAAGCAGAGAAGATGGCCACAATGACGGAACAGTAGGCAACAGTGCCTTTTTCTTGATTTTCTTATAAGTGGTCCTATTTCCTTTTCAATAGTAATTATAAAGAACAAGAAGAGAGACACTGAAAATCCACAGCAGTAGAACGAGGAGAAAAAAAATTAGAGTTAAGGAAAGCTTAAGTACACTTGGGAACTTTTTATGGGAAATTGCTTTTGTTATATTTGGTTAATAGTAATGATTTGTTAATTCAATAAACTAGTTTATTTTAGATGGGGACTTAGAAAGGTTCCAAATCAGAAATTTACTGCTTTCCCTCCCACCCCACCCCCACCCCGCCAAGGAGGTCTTCAGAGTTTCGCATAAAGGAGGGTTCCTCTGTAAACATACTAAAGGAACACCTAAAAATGATTCACGCTGAAAGCAAATAACAAAATAGACCTACAAAGTCCAGACCAACTGGTTGGAGAGCGCTCAAACACCCGCTAGCACAGCAAAAGTACTTTGGTACTCTTCAGGCAACTGAAAAACAACCTGATATTCTGGCATCTCCACCACGATGGGGTACCTGCTTTCTTCTGCAGTTGATGAGACAGAGAGGGAAAGGGAGCTGAAGGTGGGAGAGGTTGCTAAGTCTGAGAGCGCGGGTGGGGGTGGGGGGTGTTCACTGTGGGTGGGGGAGAGTACTCTGTGAGAGAGGGTGAGAGGGTTTCCAGTATCTTGAGGTCCCCATCCCCATCCCCAGCTAAGTACCAAGTCCAGCTGACCTGATTTGGCTCACCCAGGTCAAATGAGACTGGGACTCAGACACCCACCTGAGAAAACATGCTGGGGTTGCTTGAGTTTAGATAGTTTGGGAGTTTATGCCTTGTTTCAAGGTAACAATTTTTAAAAGCCTTCCTTAAACAGCACTGGTTCCTGGACTCCTCTTCTGTCTTGAAACAAGCACAGATGGAATTGAGCTTGCCCTTCCTCATGGTGCTCTGTGTCTTCCATGGAGGTTGTCATCCAACTTCTGGCCCTGGGTGGTCAGCTGATACCAGGGGGTGCTGGCTGTACTGAAGGAGGTTCACTGCTAAATACTATATGCCTCCAGAATGAGACCTCTGCATTCAACCTAATCTATACCATCAATCCCAGATCCTCTGTTTCCCTGAGAGTGTTTCCCCATATCCCCTTCCATGGGAATTCTTAACTGCAGGCAGGAGACACTGCCTCTGACTCTGGATATCATTGAAATAACAACCAGAAAGCTGGGATTATAGGATGTAATGAACTCTGAAGTCTTAAACTCCCAAAGTACTGCCAACATGATAGCTAGACGTTCTGCAGCAGGAGCCAAGCAAGTACCCTACTAACAAACCGTTTCAAACTTTGTGTTAGAAAAAAAAATATATATATACACATAATTAATAACAGGTATAAACGCATTTCAATCTACTGCCTAGTGACAAGTCACTGGTGGCTGCTCTAGTGCTTTACCACTAATGAGTCTTCTGATGCTGCGTGAGCTGCTGTCATTAGTGGTAAGCTATCTGTAAAATTCTAAACCTCATTAGAGGCTCTCTCCTCTGTGGTTCTTCCTGCCTCCCATGTTGCTTGAGTCCCTATCAGTAGTGGCCACTTCCTCTCACCTGTTCCCTTGGACATGGAAATGACATAGGCAGGGAAGCCTTGACCACTGCTAGCAAACCTCAGCTGAGTCCCTCTGCATTGCAGGGTGGAGCCCTCTCCACCTGTGAGCCGGCCTTGCTATTCCCGCTCTATCCTCCACTGTTCTGATGTCTCAGATGAGGCAAAGCACAGAACCGAAGGCATCCTGACAACATCAGACAAAATCTTTGCTGAAAAGGATCTCCAAGAACAGATCTTGCCCTGCTGCTAAACATCAATTCAGCTTGCCCAGTCTCCGTGGTAACAGAGAAGTGAGTAATAAAGGAGCATCCTGTCCACTGAAAGTTTTGCCCAATCATTGAAACAGATTTTAGGGCTTCTCGGCATGGGGCTCACCATTTAGTCCCCACAGGACTTGCCTTTGTCCTCCATTCTCCCTCTGCACATACCTGATGATGTCCCCATCTATGTCCTGCAGGAATCCTCCAGGAACACAATGCAACTCAGAGAAACCCAGAAAAGCCTGACTCCACTGGTGTTCCTATCAAAGAGCTTGAAAGCAGACATATCAGAACTCCAGATAGAATGAGCAAAAGGAGGAGTCTCCTGAAGGGCTGGGGTGAGCAACAAGAAACTGCCAGTCTTCCTGCTTCCTACCAAGCTGCAGCTCAACAAAGGAGACTTATGCATCAGCGTTGGAGCAAGTTACATGTCCATCAGAAAGACTTAAGGCCAGGGGGCCTTAGAGATGAGATCACCAAATGATAACTGCTCTTTAATTAAAATTTGATTCCTGCAATCATGCCTTCATCTCTGCATCATCTGGCTGTTCTTGCTTTATAACTGGACTGGAGAGTCAGGAAAGAGACTGTGTGGCCTGAGAAGCTTGAAGCATTTAGTATCTGGTCTTTTACGGGGGCTGGGGGGGGGGGGGGCTAACTGTTTCTTACAATGTCAACTTATTTATGCTTCATATAAGGAAGTATGCAGGTCAGGAACATGGGACAAATAAAAACACCAAAGGCAAAAGTCTTTGCTTTTCTTGTGGCTCTTGCCTCTGTCACTTACTGGTCCACAATAGCTGCATGGACTCTAGTCACCAAACCTAAAATCCAGGTCAAAAGCACGAGGATAAAAAAGATGGTTTGGGGTCCTTTCCTTCCCTCTGAGACTCTGTCTGTCGGTCTATCTATCTATCTATCTATCTATCTATCTATCTATCTATCTATCTATCTATCTAATCTATCTTCTATCTATTTGCCAGATCCTAGTGTATGACTGCAAAGGCTTTTCTTTATTTGTTTGTTGGCTTTATTCTTGGTGACTACATACTCAGCTAAAAGTAGGAGTCCACTGTTCCTGAGAAAGGAGAGAGTGGATGTTGAGTTAGACCTGCAGCAAACTTGTTACAAATTCTGCTTCGTGATGTCACAAGTAGCAAGATTTATGTGCAACCCACAGCCTTCCCATTTGCGAGAAGAACGTTTTATAAGAAGAATTTGCATTCCAGCTCCAACTGCTTCTGTTTGCTGTGTATCAGTTGTGCATATAAGTCAATAAAGTAGCAGCCTGCTCCCCAGCAGTCTTCAAGAGGGCATACTGAACAGCCACCATGACGCTGGCATAGGGTGAGGGACATAAACTGGAGTTAGCCCCAAACTTCTGTACTCTAGGACCCGAGTCTGTGTGGAAAGCAAGAGCTGTAGATATGTAAATGGCTGTGTGTGTAGGGACAGGGAAGTAGAGTTCCCTGAGCCAACAGAGAAAACACTTAAGAAACGCATAAAACTAGTTAAACGCTGAAGAAACAGTCAGGTAGAGATTATAGCGTAAGAAAGAAAGGAATCCCATTTTAATATTAGGAAGGATCATATATAGCAGCCAGAAGAGGATGGAAGCATGAATATATGGATCACCATGGTATGGAATGGAGGGAAGGGAGTCAGTCTGAGATGAGCAGACAGCATCCCCAGGACAGAAGCAAACTTATCACAAAGACCTTGCCTTTAATCTGGGTATTACTGAGTATGGCTATCATGGGTAGTCATGACTAATTAGTGTTCCAGAGTGATCATTCTGGTCATTGGAGAGGGTTGAGGTGGAAGAATAGGAAGAAAGACAGGGAAGATAGTTTCTATTTACCTCCATAACACATTCTGCCCTCATGCATAAGGTGGGATTGCTTGGGATCTATTCTAATAACTAAGTAAAGAGACATAACTGATAGTAACCGCCAGTTCTTATCTAACCATAGCAGTTATCCTGAGAAGCCCCATCTCACAGACAGAGTACACTGGGCATCAGAATGCTGCCATGGTTTGCTTCTGCTCTCATGGGCAGTGGGTGGTGGAACAGAACTTGCATTGAGTTCTCCTGAGGCCAAGCCCAGGGCTCTTTCTGAGGCATGTCAGGAGCAATGAACATTCCAGACTCGACCTGTCACCCATAAATCCAGCACAGCCAGCCATGTTTGCATGCCTTGGCAGCCACATATTCTAGTGGCATTAGGATAGGAAAACACTGAAGCTTTCCCCTTCTGTTGCTTTCTGAGGCACCGTATCAAGAGCATTTTATTAGGCTTTGGCAAAGTCTCTTTGTAGGAAAAAAAAATTGAACATATATTTTATTATTCTTTTGTTTGGTGCTGTGGAACCTATTCAAACACCCATAAAGGATCTACTTCTCTCTCATTCCAAGTCTCTACTTGATTGCAATCCACCTTCCATCATTTGCACGAGGAACCATATGGATCCTCAAGGCCCTTGGTTAAAGTCTCTAGTCAACAAAAATTTACAGTATTTTCAATTGGGGTTATTTTTATAATGTTCACTTCAGAAAAAGAAAACCTTTCCAGATATCCTTCGATCCTTAAGCTCAGTTTCAGTTAAAACTACCCCTCATTTATAATGCTACACGATACATAGTCAAAGCGTTTAAACCCTGCCTGCTATTGGCCCATTATTTCTGTCCTTTTCCAGTAAAATCCTTACCCTGGGTTTCTGTACTAATTCAATATACCAAAGATGAAAACTTTGGGGGACTGTAAGAATAATTCAGCAGTAGAAAACGTGACTTTGCACACTGATATTATATCTATTTACAGGGAAAAAAACCCAATGGTGTTAGGATTAAACCTGCATAAATGTTTTCTTTTTGCCATTGATCTCAGAACAACAGAGAGTAACTATTTTAGAGAACCTACATTGTATCCAGCAGCACATGTAGGGATGCTGAAGTGTATATTATGTTATTGAAATGAATGCTATAGGTCACAACAATGTAACCCTAAGGGGCCACAGCTGCATTGCCTGCCGACCCCTGAGCTACACTGTAAAGTATCTAAAAACAAGGATCAGGTCAAAGCAATGATCTGTCACACAGGGGCAAGTCTGTAGTTACCAATATATGTCCTTCACATTCAGAAGGCTGGGGGAAGACCATCTTGAACCTGAGGCCAATTTGGGTTACATAGTGTCCAAAAGATCTATTACAGACTACCAATTAGGAAGGAAAAATAACAAAAAACACCATAGCTTTCACCAACCAGAAATTTACTAATGTATGCATCTTTCTTTGATATCTAAGTGAAATTAAAACTTTAAAAATATTTTTAAGAAAAAAGCACTGAAAATCGTTAACAGTGGGCATGTTTTTGCCATATGGATTTTACTTCACAATAAACACTCCACTGAGCGTGTCGATTTTGTTCAGCTTCTTCTATTTATCGTTACAGTTTAATTTCATTTCTTCTATCTCCTGATACATTGGATTTAAAGCACTGTGGTAAATCACCCTAGAAGGGACTTGACGGGCTCTCTGTGGTTGAATCCCACTAGTCTTCCTGTGTAAAAGCCACTTCATTTCACTGCTCTACACTCCTCGCCAGCACAAGGTTCTTTCAAGCACCGCGGAAGTCAGCCTTTTTAATTGTTTTACAATTGATATTCTCTGAAACTTTCATCTCCTCCTTCACTAATTTTCTTTTCATTGGTTTATTTCCTGTATGGGCATTTATGGAGCCCCGGGGAGGGAAGTGGGATAGCTAGCCACTCATTCCTGTGCATAATTATTCAAGGAACACCCTACTAAGAAGCAGGGTTTGGGCACTCAGGTCCTCTGAGCTCTGTTGCCAGTGTTTGTGATGCAGAAGTGAACAGAGCAAGGCACTGAATCCCTTGATCTGAAGGGGAAGGACTGGAGAAATTCGAGAAAAGGCTGGAGAGAGAGCCAATCAGTGAAGTGCTGGAGAGGCAGAGGAGGCAGGAGGCAGAAAGGAGGCTCCTGGAGCTCACTGGCAAGCCATCTTCCCAAGTGCATGACACTAAGGACAGTGAGAGACCCTGTCTCAAAAAGAAAGAAAAAAAAGGGGGGGTTGGGCAGTCTCTGTCCAGTGAGCCAGAGGTTGTCCTCCGGTCACCACATACACATATGTGCATGCTCACTCTCATGCACTCACACATGTGCACGTACTCGGAGTGCAGGGGTGGCTCGTGAGCAGAGAATCTTTACTAGTGCTCTGAAGGAAATCACAGATCCTGTGACTGCTGTAACAAATTATAACCACATAAAGGTATGAACAATGATAACAGATGACCTTAAAGGTCTGGAGGTGGAAGGCAGACTTGGGTCTCAATAAGATGACTGAAGTATTGACAGTCCTGTGAGTCTTCAGAAAGTTTGCCAACAGAGCCTTTTTCTTGCCATTCCCACAACCACACGCAACCTGTGGCCCTTCAGCCAAGGCCCTCCATCTTAAAAATCATCCCTGGCCTGTTGCTTAAGCTTCTTGTCTGCACTCTTCTCCCTCCCTCTTCTCACAGAAAACTCTGATTACACAGGCCAACTGGACAATCCAGAAATGATTAGCAATGGACATTTCACCAACAATTTGTTTCTTGCTATGAAACCCAAGTTGGCCTCAAACTCATGATTTTCCTTTCAAGTCTCACAGATATGTAACATCTTCAATTTTTATAACTAATATTATTTTTGCCTTTTGTTTTCAATACATCCTGGCCACAGTTCACCCCTCCACTTCTCCCTGCCCCACCTCCTCAACATACATACATCTTCAACTCTTATTCTCCCTTTGTTATATACTAGACTCAAAGGTTGGGGCTTAGGGCAACCAGGTCTTTGGGGAGTCCTTCATCTGTCTCCTACAATGAATGATACAATGAGACCATGGCTTTAGTAGTTTGCCTCATCTATTCAGAGAATACATGTTTAACACAGCCAGTATTTGGTGAACGATTCAGAACTATATATTTGCTTCTCAGTGGAGGAGCTGCAGAGGTGAAGCAGTCTTCATCAATTTTACAGATTAATTAAATGTTTCCGATGCAGAGAGACATTCAGGGCCCACAACTGCCACCTGGGGGGGGGGGCAGTGTTCCCACCGCTGCCCACTTTCCTGCTTCCTCTTTGAAGCCATTTGGGACCTGATAGCTCCTACTGGACTATGTTGATGCTCTTCTCCGTCCTCCTTCCCCTTCTCTCCTCCTCCCTCTCCCTTCCTCCCCGGCTGTTTTTTCTGTTGCTGCTTTCCTGAGAGCTTCTCCACCCTGATTTCTGATCACCTCAGCAATCTGCCTGAATTATAAATGGGGATTGTTGGTGCTAGTTTGTTCCTTCCTTCCTTCCTTCCTTCCTTCCTTCCTTCCTTCCTTCCTTCCCTTCTTTCCTCCTTCCCCCTCCCTCCCCCTCCCTCCCCCTCCCTCCTCTCTCTCTTTCTTTCTTTCTTTCTTTCTTTCTTTCTTTCTTTCTTTCTTTCTTTCTTTCATCTGAGGAGATCATTTTCCAGAAAAGAACACAGAATTGAAAATGGCTGGAGAAACTAAAACGGTTCAGCTAGGCATCTGAGAGGTGAATTATAAGTTCTCACTGCTTTTGTAGGGCTCCTCTGATGAACATAAAGGGGGTGAGATTTTTAATTTCTGTGGTGGAGATTTGATTTTATGATGCCGCTATTTTGCCAGATGAAGCCGAAGCCCACTATTGCCCTCACTAAGTTACAGCCTTCTGGTCCTAAAGAGGCTCACGAGGATTCAGCCTTGACAGGCTAGCCGAACCTAGTGGCACTGGCCCTTCCTGCCCTTGATTATACAACACAGTTGTGAGCGTCTGTGTCACACTGCTCCAGTTATGTGCAGCCATCCATTTCACGGTGGATTCCTGGCTGTGTTTCCCATGCAACTGTAAGTGCTCAGGAGGATGGCGGAAGCTGCCCCATCCCTTCACTGCCCGTGATTCTCACAGTGGCATCTGAGTTCTGTGGTTGCTGCATCTGATGATTTCATACTGAGTATTGCTTGAAAATACCATAGGAAAATAAATTTACTTCCTTGTTAGCTTTCACCTGTGTAATGGACTGTGTCCACCAGGAGATGTTGGGATCCATTTCTCAGAAGAAATGAGTGATACCAGGGCACAGGGGAACATCCACGGATAGCAGCAGCAGCCATCTTAGCATGCTTTCTCAACACAGCATTCTCCTTTCCTTTTGTCCTGAGTTTGACCAAATTATACATACAGGCATTTTTGCCTTTGCCATAGGATGAAGAAAGTAGGGAACTAAGGCAACGAGCCCATCTACTCAAAACCTGAGAGACCAAGCCTTCCAAGCTGAATGAACACGCAGATCAATGTGACATCTACATTCAGTCAAAAGAGTCAGGAGAAACGAGAAATAGAGTGCTCCAACCTCCCTCTAACTTGTCTTAAAGTTCATCCTCGGATTAAATCCCAGTCGATTCTCATTTATTTTACATCCTATGGCCAAGAACATGTAGCCTGTTTTTAATCTGTTTTTGTTTGCTTGCTTTTTTTTTTCTGCTATGAGAACCCAAAGACCTGATGTCATTCTTTAGATATGAGGATCTAGTCAATTATATCAAATGTATAACTACAATTAAAAAATACACACACACATACACACACGTGTATGTATGTGTGTGTGCTGTTGTGATAGTTACAAGAGATCTAAACTGAAACTTTTCTACATGTAGCTCTGATGTTCACTTAGAAGGTTGCTTTCTGTAAACATGATTTCGTACAAAGCTGTAGCTCGCTGCTATGGAAGCAATGCCATTAACAGAAATAACAGTGGTGCCACAAATCTTCAGGGATTTTTTTTAATGGAAAGGAAAATGCTAAAACTAAAAATATACTTTTTATTTGCAACTATGGGAATACAAACAGCAGAAAAACACAAGACGAGTGCATAATTAGGCCATGGGAGGTGTTCTATGGTTTTCAAGAAGGAACAGTTCATACAGTGAAACTCTGGAGCAAAGAAGGCAAGAGAAAGAACCACAAAGGAAGGCCTGGGAGGGAGGGAGCGGCACCTCCTACACGTTCCCTTGAAGCAGAATCCTTACAGATCTGGGTAGGGTGGTGATGGGCAATCACCCTAATTCCTTTTGGGCTTATGTTGTGGATGATAACATAAACCCTGAATCCAAAAAGAGAAATCACTACCAATTCAAAGACCTACTCAGCATGCCCTAATTGTTAACTGTCCATCTTGATTTTCACAGAATTTATAGACTCCAGTAAAATGTATCAAGGTATGCAAGTGCTGGAATATAAGAGAAACACTCCCCTCCTTTTAGAAAGCAAAATAAATAAATAAATAACTCATTTTTATAACAAGAGGGCACATATTTCAAGTATGGAAGTTTAAGGAATAGCTTCGGGAGTCAGATATCCATCTACCATGTTGGTCATAGAGATGAAGATTGCTAGACTTGGAGGTAGGCACCTTTACCCTCTAAGCATCTCATTGTCTCAACACTCTATTGTTGATGGTATTTAATGATTTCATACCTGGACACATTGGGTCTTGATCACTTTGGCCCTGTGCCCCTCTCCCCAATGCCTCCACTATGCTCTCACTACTTTTCCCTTCCTGTGCTTTTTCAAACTTCCTCAGATCACTTAGTGCTGCCTGGATGGGCTGGGTGTGGTACCACCTGCAGAGTATGCATAGCTCATCCTAAGGAAAACTGAACCTCCCCCAGCAGTCAGCCACAATAGTTCCTCACTTAATTCTGGGACTCTACCAATGCCTCTCTACACTGACACTGTGGTTATTTTGATTGTGTCTTGGGAAGACAGATGCAGATGATGTGAGGTCATTACAGCACCCTCCTCTTTATCTCAGCTCTACACATCAACCCCACTTAAACTTCTGAAGGCATACTCTCAACATCAGTAGTCTAGGTCATTTAAATAACGCCTCTATTAGCATTATTAGCAACACCTGAAAAATGGTGTTCTGCATGCTTCAACTTAATGATTTTATTATGCTAGCTGTAAATTAAATGTTAGCTAGCTATAAATACAAATGTTCACCCATAAACTTTTGTTGCTGAAATTTTTAAATGAGAAGGTTTTTCATTTCTTTTCATTTTTGGATCTTTTGCTTTCTTTGCAATTTAAAATTTTCAGATAGTTAAAAGGGACAATTCTGTTTTCTATAACTTGTTCACTGGGAGTTTATGGTAGAGTTCTTATAGAAAAGCAAAGGCCTCCTTATATCTTTCTTATCTAATAGATGTTTGGAAAATGCTAAGAATCTGAAGCAGCAGATCTGGCGCTCTGCCCTTCTGTGAGCTGTCCGGTGGTTACATTTCCATTTATAAAGCTGACTGTGCGCCACCTAGGAGGTTTTTATTCACTTCAAATTTTCAACAGTGAATGAATTTAAAATATTATTTAAGATTTGGTAATGGGAAATATATAGTTAATGATTTAAAAATATCTGTAGAAAGGGCAAAAAGAGGTTGGTTATGGCTTAAATTAGATGTAGGAAGACTCTGCCAGCACAACATCAGGGTAGCATGATAGAGTGCTGTCGCCTGCCACATACAATGGACAGTGAAGAATTCAATTTTAATTTTAGCAGCTAACGCCATGTCACAGGCATGGCTGTGTCAGCCTTCACTAATCTCTTGGGTCTGATAGTACCACTGGGCAAACAACTCAAGCATGTGTATACTGCAAAAGAAGAAGAAAGGCTATGGCAAACACTCCCATGGTGTCTTGCTCTCCTACAGACAGGTAAAATAAATAGTACATCCAGGTAATGTTAAGTGATTTGGAAAACTAAACCTACATAATAATTTCACTGTATTTCCATTGGCAAGTCCATCAAAACTGATTCCTCAACCACTGTGCTATCTATAAATCTTCACAGCTAGTGCTTACCATCATCATCACCATCACCATCACCACCATCATCACCACCATCATCACTATCAGCAACAGCCCTGTCATTACAACCATTTTTACCATACAATCTGTATTTTATTAAAAACTTTAGTTTAAAGAATTCTTTGCTGTTGGCTGCAAGTCCTCATGAAGGCCCTGGAGTGTTGTAACAGTACATTAATGCAATATTACATTAATCAATGACACCACAGACACACACTCTTCTAAACGAAAACAACTGTAGGAATTCACATCTGTGTTGCATGGGCAAGTGTGATCCTGATTTGGCAAAAAAAAAAAAAAAAAAGTCACATTCTACATTCAGCTGTTCTGAAACAAATCCAATGTGTATATATGTATCAGCTACAGAAACACTGTGCAAAGGTAATGTATTTATGCATCCCTCATCTACCGCAGGAATGCATAACATGGAAATAATAAGCTGCAGAGATTCAGACAGACATTCCTTTCAAATTAATTAGCAAACCTCTAAAAGATCTTTATCAAAGGGTTGCAAACAAAGCTCCAAGAGTCCCCTCAACTGAGCAGCAATATGACAGTTGGCCATCAGGGCAACTTTGAATTCCTTCCAGGCAGTCACCTGCATGTGGTTGATTTTTGGGTTCAGGGGAGGACAGCAAGGAGTTATCTGGATAATTTGTTGAAAGCAGATTTCATGTTTTACTACCGCAGCCTCTCAGTTCATGGTTGGTCAGCTCTGGGAAGCAAGCCACAGCTCAACTGATTTTCTAGGGCTGTAAAAATACCACCAAGAGTTGGGCATCTCCCATGAGACATGCCAAGAACATAGACAATGTAAGTCAGACAGTTAGGCCACAGTGCTTTTATACAGAAGCCTGTGGACCACACCAGTGGATCAGTGACATGGGTCCTGTGAGAATGA
This sequence comes from Mus musculus, assembly GCF_000001635.26. NCBI lineage: Eukaryota > Metazoa > Chordata > Mammalia > Rodentia > Muridae > Mus > Mus musculus. The sequence continues at coordinate 13,771,193 of NC_000076.6, forward strand.
AGAAACAACCTGGAGGTGACATCTGTGGACAGCAAGAAAGCAGGAAGTGGAGCCTTCATGGAGTGACAGGCTCCTCCTGGATAGTCCCAGATGGCTTGAACTCTCTGAAGATAAGTTCTTCCAAATTGTACTTTATATTGAAATCTCTGCCTGAACTACTTTCTTCTTCAAGGCAGACGCATCCTGCTATGGTTCTAGAGGTAACTGCTATACTTTTGCTCTGGGCTTGCTAGGCTATCCCCTGAGAAGAAGCATCCAGCTCCCTTTCCCTTGAATCCAAGCCAGTCCTGATGGGCCACGAGCTGTACTGAAAGGAATGCTCTGGGATTCTGAAGCAGGTCTTCAGAAGCACTGTAGTTTTGACCAATCTCTTGCCATATAGCTCTGGTAATTATAAACTGCCAGGAAGAATGTAAGCTACCCCGAGGAGGGGCAAAGCCACGTATAGGAAGTCTGTACATAGTTATAGCTGTGCATAGGCTTTTAGCCATTCTATGAATGGACAAGATCATGCTAGCTAAATTCACCCAACGTTGATAATGTGTGTAACAAGAGTCACCCCACATAATTACACACCTAGTTAGTCCTGAGGTACAGAAAATGGTTCCTCAAAGCAACTGATGTTGGGGGCACAAGCGTCCATCTTATCCACTCCCTACATGACATGGTTTTAATGCCTATAGTCAATCAATCGTAGTCTGAAGCTTTAAAAATTCCAGAAAAAAAAAAACTCACAGGTCTCAAACAGCATGTCGTTCTGAGCATGTCATTTAGCCAAGTCAGACTTCTGATGTAAAAATGGTTTATGTTCTTCATATTGTTATAAGAAGGCTGAGGAGAGTACAGAGGTATTCTGAGAGAGACCATGTTCACATGACTTTTATTAGAGAATATAGCAGCTGTTTTAGTTTTAGCTGTTATTCATTTCTTACAGTGCCTGATCTATAAAATAAAACTGCATGGTGGTATAAATACATAGGAAAGATACAATACACTTATGACTAATTACTCTCTTTGGTTTCAAGCATCTATGATATGGTACTGTAAATGCATCCCACTTCCATGAGAAGGACGAGAGTAGTTTGTTATACAGTGATAAACAGGGTACTTCTAGCATTTATTTTCCTTCTGGTTCCTAGTTCAGTTACAAATCTGTTCAATCTTCTCCTGTATTAAGTCTTCCCTCCATTCTGGCAAAATATATCCAAAAATCTGCCTCCCTCCATGGTAGCCAGCATCATACACAGGGGTCTATCCCTACAGCTTCTGTGTTCTCCCTTCCCACTCTACAATCTGGCCTTCACAGCTTCCATTCTGAAATGGGAGGATTTCAAAGTCAGGAAGGGCCTCAAAGGCCATACCATCTAGCCATATGTTCTTGACTGAATTCCCTTCCATGAGGTTTCATCTCAGTAATACATGTTTCAAAGCTGTTGTAGCATGTCAAGGAACACGACACTCAGTGTCACAAGTAACAAAGCATTGACTTTTGTCTCTTATAAAGTTCTACTCAGGGTAGAGAGATGGTTCAATGGCTAAATGCTTGCTGAAGAAACACGAGGACCTGAGTTCAGATCCCTAGTACCAAGTCAAAGCCAGACTCAGAGGTACCCATCTATAACTCCAGCACCAGGAGAGAGAAGAGGCCAATCTCTGTGACTCATCGGCTAGCTAGTCTAGCCAAAACAGCAAGTGCCAGGTTCAGAAAGAGAGTCTGTCTGAAAAACAGTATGGAGGAACAGCCAGAGAAAGCACCCCAACATTTGCCTCTGGTTTCACATATGCTGGACAACAGAGCCCACCACCAGCCCCTCCACATACATGCATGTGTACACCACCCCCTCTTCAAGTTTCCCTTCATTCTGGTGACATTCATGGGGAAATTTGGAAGTATTTGCCATAGTGGAGTAAGATATGGATAATGTAGCAGTGGGACAGATGGAGAGACTACGTTGCACACGTAACGTAATTTAACTTAGGTCTTGAGCCATTCCGCTTGATTGTGGGAAACGTGAGTGGAGCAGAGTTGAGTCGAGAATGGTATAGCACAGCTTGACCGTGTAGAGTATGCATATAAAAGCCAGGCTGTCTGGCTGTGTCATTGAAAGGCTTGTTGTGTAACTATGTGATCTTCGGCCACTTTGCCTCTAAAACTACAGGCAGGAAATGAAATCCAATTGTTCACTATTTCTGTTAAATTCTAACTTAAGCACAGTCAACTTGACACTCTAGTTCCCCTCCCTCTTCCCAATTCCCACTTCTGCTTTCCTTCCCCTGCCCCCTCATGGAATATTAGGATCTAAGTCCTAAGAAGGGACACATGCACCATGGCACAGTGGGGGAGCACTTACGGGTCCATCATTGCCCTTGGCTCTCTTGCTCCTGCTCATCCTTGTCGGACTTCTACCCACACTGCTCTCCCTGGTGACATTACTTGGCACAGGGAACCTCATTAAATCTGTTGATGGCGTACTCTTACCAGGACACGTAGGCCCTCTGTTCCCCTCCCAGGACAATCTCTGGGGAAACCGTGAATCCAGATCTTTCTATCCTCAACCCATCCTAAACACTCTGCTGTTGAATGTTGTTTCATGTTTGCTTCCTTCCTGAGAATGTTCCAGAATTCAAGATCCAGATCCCCTGTACCATGGGATTTCCCTGACAATTCTGATGTTCGTAAAGGTGGAGGCAGGCGTAATAGCAGAAATGTGTCAGTGAGGCTGTGTATAGACTGCTGGGGAAATGAGTCAGCTGTGTTCTGGGTCTTCCTTTCTGATGAAATTTGGGAAGCCTGCGGCCATGTTATTGGATTTAGCATTTGAGAGCCCAGGAGGCTAGCCACCAACCACCTCAGCCATCCTGGTACTCCACCCTCCAATCTTCATAGACCCAGAAGTAGAAGTGAAGGAGAGGAGGGCCCAAAGCATCTAAACAAGAGATTCCTCTGCCAAGGTCTAACTGGTCAACCCCGGGACAGGAAGGCTGTCCAACGTCATATTTTCTTCTCCCGAAATCTTCTGCTGATGGGACTGAAAGGCTGTCCTCCACAGGGAAAGAGTGTCTGTTTGCCTTTCGAAAAATTGTCTTATTATTAAAAGGCACACAAAACAAAACCCCAACTCTCCAATCTCTTGAGTTGTAAGACCTGATTTCAGAAGACGATAACCAAGAATTTACCCATTTTCTGCGAGTAGCTTGTACCTTGAGCTAAAAGCCTTCTGGACATGAGATAAAAGGGAACTATCAAGAAGAAAAGAGCCCAAAACAGTGGTTAGAGTTTTGGAAGAGAAACCCGGTCTAACTACACTGATTTGGGAGTACTTATTTTATTCCCAGAACTCTACTAAAAACTGCTACTAAATTATATTGGTGGTACATCTTACATCAACAACACAACCTCAGCAAGGTAATGAAGACACTCAGAGGTTGTTTCTCTGCAACACAGCATTACGAGTGCCATAGGCTGAATTTGGAGCCTGGCTTTGCATTAGCTTCTTGCGTGGGCCAATCACCAGCTTCTCAGGCCTCAGTTCTCGATTATGGCGACATAATTAACTCAGGGCTTCTTAGGACTTCGGTGAGCTCACTCGGACAGTGCCCTGGTGCACGGGAAGATCCAGGCATCAGCAGTTAGGTTTGATGTGGAAGAAGATGTAGGAAAGGGGTAGGGACATCACTAACTACATTTACAATACCTTGCTAGCTCCCAATGTGGTAAAAGAACTTTCTATTTCTCTAAATCATTGTCTTTCCCAAGAAAACAGCCTCATGTGATGTGGGGGAGGGGAGGGGCTTTAACTGCATTCCCCTTCTGTCCTGACGGAATTGGAAGAAAATGACCTCCCATTCCTCACCAGACAGCTGCAACAGATTTCTAATTTCTAGACAAGAAGAACATCCACATTTCACGGATTTCTGTGGCCCACTGGAATTGGTGCTATTGCCACATGTGGTTGCTTATTCACCATAAGTAGCCCACAACTTTCTTTTACAGCTGGTAGTTCATAGCCAGCTTCACCTTTGAAGGAACAGGTCATGGGTGCCTGTATCCAACTGCTGGGCTACAGTGAAGTTACATCAGAAATTCCTATTTTTCGGGACTATATATACAACTCAGTTATATTAAGGAACATTCTGGGCAAATAACATTACTAAAGCCATAGCTTTTGCTCAGGGCATCCCAGTGGGGTTGTAGAATGGAGTTTCAATCTTTGTAAACTAATGATTCTCTCTGATGGCTTGAGTAGCAAAGGAGATGGTGATGGTATTTACTGAGACAGACAGCAGGTTTGGGAAGGGCACAAGGGTCCATGTTTCAATTTTGGATGTTGCATATAAAATGTCCTTGAGTAATCCAATGGATCATTGCGACTCATACTTACATTCCCAGCTCAGAGGGGAGGAGGTGGTAGCCCAAGCAGGGTGACTGTTGTATGAGGCCATCTTGAGTAACATGGTGAGTTACAACCCAAGTGAGTTCATGCTTCAAATATTTTAAGAAAGTGGAAGTGTGCAGTGTGGTGCCTATGTGTGTGTGCAGGAGTGCGTGCATGTGTGTGTGTGTGTGTGCATGACTGCTAGGAAACTGGGTTGGAGCCTAGCCTTGGTCCTGTGAGTATTCTATGGAGGAGGGACCTACAAGGAAATTAGAGTAGTCTCTAGAAGAAAACCAGAGACACTGTTGTGGAAGAGCCAATTAAGTTTTTAAAAATTGCACAGAGTCAAGAGATGTAGGAAATACTGAATAGCACAGCAGCACTTAGCATGGCAGTCCCTGAGAGTTCTGCCCCTCAGTCCTGGTAAAGAGAGCTGCTGGATGGTTGTGAGTCTAGCTCTCTTGCTGTCCCCACCCCCAACCTCCAAATCAGTGCTATATTCCTGCCTCAAAGGAATAAGGTAAAAAGAGATGGAGGGGGGACATGTGACATCCTCCTCTGGTCTCCATGGACACACCTACATACCCACAAATATAGTACTGAGAACTCAGTGTGTGAGTGTGAGCAGGGGCAGGGGAGGAGAGTAGAGAGATTCTTATACCCATGACTCACACCATCGTTAATGTCAACTGAAATCATTACATCATTTCCATTGTGATGCAGTCATCAGGACTCCCATTTGCTAACAAACCTGGCTTTCAAAGCAATCTTCCCCCCAGTCTCGTTAGCAGCAAACTCATCTGCCTCCAGCTTCGGCTATCAGCTTCAGCCATCCACCACCCACATCAGCCTGTACATCCCAACACTGTGAGAGATGTTTGTTTCATCAACAGACTCTCACAGCTACAAGTCCCTGTACAAGCATCAGTCTTGCAAAGCCTCTTCCTTATTTACTGTCTTGTTTTTAAATGAGACTTCTAGGTACTCATAATAAAATCCCCGTGCCTGTGTTGGCTGTCGGCAAGAGGCCTGCTCATGATCTTTGGCCAGGAGCCTCTCTCTTGGTGGTCTCTACCCAGACTTTTCTCTGAACCACCTGCATCGGTCAAAAGCTTACTTTTCCATCACGGTTTAGAACATCCTATCCAAGAATCTTTTGTTGATCTTTTCAGTGTGATGTGATCTAACACAGGCCTTCTAGTCTATTTTTCTTCAGTGAGGTTTGAGGGAATGTCTTATCGTCTATTCTAGATTCTATTCACCGAAAGGGGCCTCATCAAACTCACCTGGCATCCCCTTTATTACTACACGGAGAAATCAGGAAGGTTTTATTTAATTAACCCAAAAGCAAACTGTTAACAAGTTCTTTCTATAAAAATAAAATCGATGAGCACAAATATTCACTCAGAAGAACAACGCCCTGAAAACTTTAGGAAGGACTTCAATGGAGTTCATACGAGGTCAGTGAACACCGAAGCACAGCCAAAGATTGTTTTTATTTTTTAGATCCAGAATTTCTTTAACTTCTATTGCAGAATGTTTCAAATATACATAAAATAAGAAAGAATAGCTTTTTCCCCAGTACCCTGCTTAAATCAATAACATGTTCCCCATTTAATCTATTTTGTCTCCGTGGCTTCTTTCCTTCCCTTTTCTACTTCATGTGTTCTGGAACTTTTTTATTAGCACCTTCATCAAGGAGTGGGAAGGAAGTATGTGTCAAAGTCTGTCACCGCCCCACAGTGGCTCTTATTCCCTTTCCTCTAAAAGGTACAACTACTGGCACTTAAGAATGCTACTTCTTTGACTCCCCTACTGTGTCGTATCTGTGGAACCAGGCAACTCTGGTGAGCAAAGGTGATGTGCAACTTGGGATGCTTTCTTCTTTCACATGCTCCCTACAAATGGCTTGTACAAAGATGATGATAAAACTTAGAGGATCCAACAGCAGCCAGATGAGAGAGCTGGCTCTAGAGCCTCATGAGAAAACATGGGCTACCAGCCTCCAGACCATCCATGTTGAACAACTGTTACTCTAAGTCTGTTTCAACTGTTGAGCTGATATCTGAACAAAGAGAGAAAACACTCAGCAATATTGGGACTACCATGTTCCAGCAGTTGCATGAGAATGTCTATTTCCAACATAGATCATCAAACTTGATGTATGTGCCCCGTTCCTACCAGCTGTCATTCTGTTCCATGGGCATGCTGAGCAGCTGATTTTGAGTGTATACTGCAAAAGCAGTGACATTGGAAGGGCGGCTAGGTTTTAGTTCAGGTACAATTTATTTGAACTCCCTTGCAGGTTTCTGGCAAATATACATACATGCATACATACATACATACATATCCTTATATCCTACAAGAAATTTCACAAATCTATAAAATAGTAAACCTCCCTAAGATATTAATTATGGGGAATAAACAAAGCTCTTTGTACTATAAAAGTGAGCACAGAACTTGTTGGTATATACATAGGAGTATCTGGAAAAGGTACATTTCCCTCCTTTTGGTTCCCAAGTACACCTAACTTACAGAGGCAGATATTTTACAATATCTGACAATGACGGACTCTTCTGAAACAGAAGATTTATCACTGAACACTGAACTTACAAAGCTGGTTTCTTTTCTTTTTTTTTTAAACAGTGAAAGTAGTTGTGTGAAATAATTATGGGCAAAACCTTGGGACTTCTCCTAAGAAATAGGACTCATTTAAAATTGATACCTATCAACAGTGTCTTCATTTGGGTCACAGTAGCTGATATAATACACAACCGTCATAATTTGGAAATGAGGCTGAGGACATCGAAATGGGAAACTCTTACTGTTTAGACCAGCAAGGATTATACAGCCATTTCTTGGTGTCTGGTTCCAAGATCCTGTGAAAAACAAAATCTAGGATGCTTTAGTCCCTTATATGAAATAGCATAGTACTAGCATAGAACCTATGCCTGTTTTCCTTTAAACTTGAAATCCCTTATTTCCTTACATACAAACACAAAGGGAGAAAGTCTGAACATGGTCAGTGTAGACGCATGTTATTCAAATGTTCTCAATGAGTAGTTTGCTGAATTAAGGATGAATGATGCATGGATCCAGAGCACGTAAAGTCCTCCCATCCCAGCGCCTATGAGCCACATGTTACACCTAACGAACAGCTGAAAAACAGACTTGCCCTAATTGCCAGGGAAACAAAGAGAAGAGGACCTGGAGATGCATTAGCAACCTCTGCAGCTGTAAGCAGTTAACATGGAAAACAACTCAATGGACGGCATTGTTCAGCTTCAACTGCAGGAGGAGGAAAATAGACTTAGAAGAATTTGCTCAGAAATGCCGCTAACGGTATCTTTTTAAAATACCTATTATGGGGCTGGGCAAGTGACCCAGCGATTAAGAGCAATTTTTATTCTTGCAGAGGACCTGGCTTTGGTTCCTAGTGACTATGTGGTTTATAACCATCCTTAACTTTAGTTCCAGGTGATCTGACCCTTTCTGACCTCCATGGGTTCCAGACATACATACGATATATACAATATGTGTGTGCATGTGTATACACATGCATGAAAATAACTAACTAATTATTTTACTCCTTTTTACAACACAAGAAATAAATTCATTAAATATAATTTTGCGTTAAGAACTGGTTAGGAAAGACAATAGTTTTCCTGCAGTAAAAACAGAAGTGCTTTGTTTGGCGAGCATTTGAACTTTTAAGAGTTATTAACTTCAAATTGTCTTCTGCTAAACCATGATGTCCTAGTTCCTGGGCCTGCAGCACACAGGTGGCCCAGAAACCACACGCGTTCATCACAACTGTTGTCAGCGTCTCCGAGCCGCACTGGAGAGACTTGCTAAGAGTCTGTGGATTATTATGTTTCATGATGATGATGTTTCCAGAAATGAAGGGAATTACACATTAATACAACAATGAAGCTATGCAGGTAACCATAACAACTGCTACAAACTCAATAACATTCTACGATCCTGGAGGCTTTTTTTTTTCCCTTTTCTTTTCCTTTTAATTGCCAGTAGGAGCAGAGAAATTGGGAGAAGAGGCAAGAAGCATGGATGGCCCATCTGCAGGCTCACCTACTGTGACATACCTGCCAGGAACTTCACACTGGCCCTCTGGGTCCCTACATATACCCTAAAGAACAACCAAAGACTTGGACCTTTGCACAGTGTCAGTACAGAACTTCTGGCCAGAGAAGTATTTCTCCAAATTGAGTTCTATTTCCTGTATTTCTGGCTCTCCGAATCTGCACATAGACAAGCGGTCTATCTCTAACAGCTCGTCATTAGAGATAGCTGACGTTCCTAAGGATCTGAATCACAGGCTGGACAACTGCGAAGCAGGGCAGGGAGGCTTCTCAATCACCAAGTCCTGTGTGCAGTTTTTGGTCTTCGCTTTGATTTTTGTTACTTTTGATATGGTGACAAACAAGAATATACAAGGATTATTGAAACTTTCTCCTCACACTCTGAACTACAAAGAAATTGCTGTTATTGCTTTGAGGTTTTGCATGTGTGTGTGTCGGCTTTAAATTTCTGACCTTCCTGCCTCAGTTTCCAGACAGGTGTACACCACTACACCCAACTTCAATAACTGCTTTTTAGTGTTTTCTGCAAGCTCTTCTATAGTTTCTCTTTTTTACTTATAAATTAATATTTAGAACAACATAGATGAAAACTATATAGGATGACAGTAGATTAAGAGTTGGTTCAGGCAGTAAAGCATTTGCCTTGCAAGCATGAGGACTTGAGTTCCATTCCTAGAACTTAGGTTAAATAAAATGCCATGTGTGGTGGATAGGAGATCATGCCCATAAAGCTAGCACTAAGGTGATAGAGACAGGCAAAGCCCTAGCCCAACTGGTGAGCCCCAGATCAATAAGAAACCCTGTCTCCAAGGAGGTGGATGGTATTCCAGAGAATGTCACCTGAGGGTGTCCTTTGGTCTACACACACACACACACACACACACACACACACACTTGGCAGCTGTGCGAGCTGCTATACCTCTGTAGCCTAGGAAGCTTGTGCCTCACTCTTTCTGGAAACACTCGCCTTCATGGCTTTGCATAGATAGACCTTCCTCCCAAGACACTCCTCAGTCCCTGCAAAGGCTCCTTCCGAGTTTCTCTTCACCACCTCCTCTTCCACCCACCCCTAGTGTAGGCGCTAGCCAAGGCTCCATCCTTAGCCCTTTCTCCCTCTTCAAATCTTGCCTGTATTCTTCAGATCTTCTCCTTCAATCCTAGAGAAAGGTGTCTTGGGAAAAAATGGTCCAAACCATCTTTCACTTACCCAGAAATCTCCCCACACCCGCCTTCAGCTGGTAGGATGAATCTGCACCTTTCTAGTCAGGACACAGGGTATAAATGTCTTCCCTGGGTGACTGCAGTGCCTTCTTTCTCCGCAGGTCAGCTTCGGGAGGATCATACTTCAGTGCTGTTTCTAACACCACACATGCAGTTCCTCTCTCTCTCTCTCTCTCTCTCTCTCTCTCTCTCTCTCTCTCTCTCTCTGTCTGTCCAGCAGACACACATCCAAATATCTTGCTCATGTAAGACCTTCACTAGCCTCTCGTTTCTTGGGAGAAACCCCTAGACAACTTTTTGGTGCACTGGGCTCTTACAGATCAGAGCCTCTGCTTATTTTCTAACCATATTTCTATGACCCCCCCCCCACCACCTTTCTCTCTTCTTTCAGTTATACCCAACATAAATAGAAATTGCTCTTCAAATCATCTTATCACTAAAGATTCCCAACATCATTCCTCCCTCTTTGGAGCATTCCCTTATAATTTTCCTTAAAAGGAAACAAATCAGCACCCAGAACAGTCTCAGGCATAAGGGTGTTATCTGTTGAGGAAACCCCTTTATAAATGGTCTGGTCTCTTACTATGAGTCCTCCTTATTCTTTGATGATGAGAGAATGAGGTTTCTCTGATGAAACCTTTGGTGGTTTGACTAGGTCTGACCCCTATAGACTCATGTGTTTGAATGCTTGACCTATCGTGAGCGGCACAAGTGATGCGAGCCTGCTGGAGGAAGAATGTTACTATGGAGGAGTGCTTTCCAGTCATCTATGCTCAAGCTATGCCCAGCGTAGCACACAGTCTCCTTCTGCTGCCTTTAGACCAAGATGTAGAACTCTCAGCACCATGTCTGCCTGGATGCTACCATGCTTCCCACAATGATGATAATGGACTAAACCTCTGAAACTGTAAGCCAGCCCAAATTAAATGTTTGCCTTTATAATATTTGACATGGTCATGGTGTCTTGTCACAGCAATACAATCCAAACTAAGAAATACCCACTTCCTACTAACCCTGCAATGGTACAGCTCACAGAAAAGCTTCCCCCCTTTCAGCATGAGTAGGAGAAACAAATTTGTTTGTGTGTCTCTCTGCTCTGTGGTATCCTGAGTGTGTCATGGAAGCTTTCCGGTGCTGCTCATTGGAAGCCCCTGGGACTGTCCATGCAGAGGTAGAGTACTTGATTCATAGCAGGTCCTCGCTCATCAAATGTATCTGATAAGTGTTGTCATAACTCCTTGTAAATCGGCATGAACTTTAATATTCTTCCAATACGAATCTGATTTGGGTTGGAAACCCAAAGATGGAAAAATCACAGTCATCATCACCACGTGACTGCACTTCCCTTCTCCCAACCACGGAGGAGCTTCACAGGGGAAAGGGGTCTTTCTGCCTTGTCTGCTTGCGTGAATGCCAAGGACCATCGGGCAGATGACATCTCGCCCATCAAGATTCAGAGTGGGAAGAAATGAGACACGGTTCTCGAGGATTGACTCTTGCAAATAAGCACACGAGGTATCTGCACAGCCTCCCACTCCTCCTCACATCACAGCTCTTTCCCCTCCACTGCCAGTGTTCATGTTGAAAACTTCTAGGGATTCCAACGACTGATTTATTTCTTTGATATTCTTCACGTCTACCACATTTCAACTGTTCAGTCTAGTGTTAAGCACTGCCAGCGCCCAAATAATTCACCTTCAGACAGAATAGAAGGAATGTATAAGCTAGCCTTGAAAATTAATTACCACTTATGTAGCAAAAGTTTTGTGGGGAAACTATTTTGAGTTACAAGTGCTAGCTCATAAAAAAAAAAAAAAATCTGAGGCTTGCCTAACACACATTGCTAGGGGAATGGGAAAGCTGCACCTTTCTATTGTCGTTAAGTTTAAAAACGAATGTGATCTAAAGCAGACCATTTCCTTCCGTCTCCCTCCTCTCTTCTCCTGTCCCCCTTCTCTCCCTTCCTCTGTCCTCATTCTCACCTCTCTTGCCTTCCCTCTCCTCCCACCCATGCTTTCCCAAGCACACTGCTCTCAGGAATCTCCCCCAGTCTAAGCTGCATTGGCGGGAGAACCTCCAAAAATGTGTTAAGACTATGACTCACGTCACTGTAATTCTGCTTATAGGATTTATGGAAAAGCAGTGGGATCCAAGAAAATAAAATAAAAGTTTAAAAATCCCTCTGACAAGTTAAAAAAAAAAACCTTTCTAGGGGAAATAGAGTTATATAAAAGATTTATATTTTGTTTCATGTAGCGCTGAGGAAACCCATATCCCCTGTTAACTGCAGTCTCTAATTAGTTACAGACCATTGAACTCCATAAATATTTTCAAGGATTAATAGCAATTGACACATAGAGTATACTTTTAATCTTTAATAAGTGGTAATATTAATTCATTTTTCCTACAATCTAGAGAGGGTGCCAGTATATTAGTCCCATAGAAATCAAGGCAAAGAAGCCATATTTTGTTAACCAGCCTCCTAGAGTTGAGTGTGGCTGGGTGTTCCATCACAGCTATTGGTCTCTTTGCCACCACTACCATTCAGTTAGCTCCAGCTGTGTCCAAGGTGTCTTACCTCTATGGTTCTTTCAATAAGTCTCTTTCCTTGAACCTCAAGGATGTTACAGAGGCAAATAAATTCAATGGTCCTCAACCGTGCTTCAAAAGCCATGTGCAGGAGGGAACGTTTTAAAAATCCAGGTGGTGTGCTCCTCTCCCCCAGTCTGAATCCATCAGATCTTATGAGGGTGATGCCTGAGCCAGCCAGGGTTGACCACTGTGATGGTTTGTATATTCTTGGACCAGGGAGTGGCACCATCTGAAGGTGTGGCCTTGTTGGAATAGGTGTGACCTGGTTGGAATGGGTGTGTCACTGTCGGTGCGGGTATAAGATCCTCACCCTAGTTGCCTGGGCGTCAGTCTTCCACTAGCTGCCTTTGGATGAAGACATAGAACTCTCAGCTCCTCCTGTGCCATGCCTGCCTGGATACTGCCATGCCCCCACCTTGATGATAATGGACTGAACCTCTGAACCTGTAAGCCAGCCCCAATTAAATGTTGTTTTTTATAAGACTTGCCTTGGTCATGGTGTCTGTTCACAGCAGTAAAACCCTAACTAAGACAACCACCATGAATTCAATAGTGATGAGTTCTAAAAGAGAAAGTGCCATGTAAATTGCTAAAGGCAGATCTGGCTTCTAAGGGGAATGAGTTTTCTGTAAGGATTGTATTTCCTTTAATCATCTACATTGGTATAAAGTCAACTGAAGAAAATAGAAAATGTCTAACAGATACAGTCGTACCCCACATATGGTTAACGCTCCGGCACTTCTGAGAGATGCAGGAAACCTCAGCCTTAAAAGCAGATGATAAAGTGTCATTGTGTTAGAATAGGGTTCATAAAATCTTTACTTGGGACTTTGGTAAGGAGGCCCCTCTTCAACTGGGACCTGTGCAAGGATGTGGAAAGAAGTCTTTCAATAAGATAATGACCTACAGGGACTCTGGAGATGGGTACATTGGTAAGTGCTGGGTTTGTAGGCAGGCAGATCTCTGTTCTCTAGAACTCCTAAGAAGGGGGAGGGGAAGAGAGGAGATGGTGGAGGAAGAGGAGACAGAAGAGGAGGAGAAAGAGAAGGAGAGGGAGGGGGAAGGGGGAGGGGGAGAGGGAGAGGGAAAAAGAAGAAAGGCAGGCCATCATGGAGGTGAATATATGTAATCCTACTGCTGTATAAGAAGAGATAGGTGTGTTCCTGGGGCTTGCCACCCAAGCAGCCTAGCCTTGAGACCTTGTCTCAAAAATCAAGGTGAACAGCTCCTAAGGAGCAAGTCCTCTACACACACACACTCATGTATGTAGTTCACACAACACACACACACACACAAGTCCTCTACACACTCACACTCATGTATGTAGTTCACACAACACACACACACACAAGTCCTCTACACACACACTCATGTATGTAGTTCACACAACACACACACACACAAGTCCTCTACACACACACACTCATGTATGTAGTTCACACAACACACACACACACAAGTCCTCTACACACACACACTCATGTATGTAGTTCACACAACACACACACACACAAGTCCTCTACACACTCACACTCATGTATGTAGTTCACACAACACACACACACACAAGTCCTCTACACACACACTCATGTATGTAGTTCACACAACACACACACACACAAGTCCTCTACACACACACACTCATGTATGTAGTTCACACAACACACACACACAAGTCCTCTACACACACACACACTCATGTATGTAGTTCACACAACACACACACACACAAGTCCTCTACACACACACACTCATGTATGTAGTTCACACAACACACACACACAAGTCCTCTACACACACACTCATGTATGTAGTTCACACAACACACACACACACAAGTCCTCTACACACACACACTCATGTATGTAGTTCACACAACACACACACACACACAAGTCCTCTACACACACACACTCATGTATGTAGTTCACACAACACACACACACACAAGTCCTCTACACACACACACTCATGTATGTAGTTCACACAACACACACACACACACAAGTCCTCTACACACACACACTCATGTGTGTAGTCCACACAACACACACACACAAG